>NC_058374.1:64381136-64684166 GCF_018350175.1 Felis catus | reverse complement strand
CTGTAACCCTACCCCTGGAGATTCTGACTCATTATACCCAGGGTATGGATGGGAATTTTTAATTTTTTTTTTAACGTTTATTTATTATTGAAAGACAGAGAGAGACAGAGCATGAGCAGAGGAGGGGCAGAGAGAGAGGGAGACACAGAATCTGAAGCAGGCTCTAGGCTCTGAGCCGTCAGCACAGAGCCCCACCCAGGGCTCAAACTCACAAACCGCGAGATCATGACCTGAGCCAAAGTCTGACGCTCAACCAACTGAGCCAGCCGGGCACCCCTGGGAATTTTTAATTAGCACTCCAAGTAATTCTGATGCAGCCAGTAGGAGGACCTTTGGAAACCAAGTAGATCATCAAAATCACCTGATGTACTTTCCTTTTATAATTTTACTTATTTTGAGAGAGAGAGAGAGAGAGAGCACGCGCACACATGAGCGCACTCAAGTAGGGGAGGGGAACAGAGAGAGGGAGAGAGAACAACAAGGAGGCTCCATGCCAACAGCGTGAAGCCTGACTTGGGGCTCAATCCCACGAACTGTGAGATCATGACCTGAGCAGAGATAAAGAGTCGGACACTTAACCGACTAAGCCACCCAGGCGCCCTGTTCTGATGTACTTTTTTTTTTTTTAAGAGTGTTAGTGGGGGAGGGCAGAGAGAGAGAGGGACAGAGGATCCTTACTGACAGCAGAGAGCCCACTACAGGGCTTGAACCCACAAACAGAATCATGAGATCATGACCTGAGCCAAATCTGGATGCTTAACCAACTGAGCCACCCAGGCATCCCCCAATGTACTATTTAAAAAGTATAGGTTTCCGGGCTCCTGTCCAAATCTAGTGAATCTCACATTACACTCACAAAATTAAATGCATCATGTTTGACTCCTTTTTCAAACAACTTTTCAGCACATGCATGTAGAAAAGAATTTCAGTACAACTGGGACTATACCAGGTATGCATCCAGGGTCCTGGAAGCCCAGAGGTAGTGGCTTTGGGCAGATCCCTAATCCCTTCCCCAAAAGTCCCACATCCTCTTCTGTCACCAGTGGGATCCATGAACCCAAGTGTCTGTCAGCAGAAGAAAAATGCAAGCAAATAAGTAAATGTGGAGTAAGTCTCTGAAGGTCCTCAGCTTCACACGTTGGCATGGCTGTTCATTAAGAGACAAAGGACCACTCTAACTGCCCTTGGAAGGAAATCCAAACTAAAAAACACTTCCTGTTTCCTGTCCCTCTGAAGGACTTTCCTATTTCAAAGTCCCTCTTTAAGCAGCTTCAACAAACATTAATGATATTGCTGCACACCACTATTTTATTATAAATCTTTAAATTATTTGTTCAGATCATTGTTTTAAGTGTAAAATACATTATTAACGTCACAAAGAATATTAGCGCTTACATATGTAACATATTGGTGTCACCTTGCACTTTGCCTCTCAAAGCCCTGGGAAACCTTCAAGAACTAGTGTTACAAGTGTATGAGCACTGAGACCAGAGAGACTCCGTTCAAATCCTGCCCCTGAAGATTAGGCTGGTTGTAGCGCGTTACAGTTGCAACCTTCTGAAACTTGAGCTTTCTTCTTGTCTAAAATGATAATAGAACCTGTCTTACAGGTTGTTATAGAAATGGAAGCAAAACCACATGTAATCCTGGTTCAGAGACAGCATTCAATAAACAGTAAATGCTCATCACTCTTACTCAAATCTCCATCCCTCCTCCCACAACAAAGGTGAAATCAACCCTCCAAAAGTGCTTGGGGTATTGGAGGTAAGTGTTGAAAATCTGAGTACTCCAGCTGTGACGAGAACTGGAAAAAGAAACTCCACTTACAGAAAGGTAGCACATCATACAATGTGAAAAGTCCTTCACCACAAAGCACCTGGATGATGAATAAATTACAACAGATATGCTTCTAAATGTATTTTTATTGCTAAAATCATAAAAAAAATAAAGGAGTTTCCCTAGGACAACAGAAAAAAAAAAGAACATTTTTGTGTGTGTAAAACATCCCTTTAATTATGTGTTTTTTCCATAGTAGAATTATGTGCTTAATTTTATGTGTATAGGAACATTGCCTTTGACTCCAGGCACATTTGAATTTGAATCCTAGCAAACCAAGTACCAATTCTAAGATTTCAAGCAAGTGAGTAAAGCTCTCTGTGCTTCAATTTCTTCAGTGGTAAAATGGGCTTACCACTACCTACCTACTAAGATTGTTACAAAATAAATTCATACGTGTGTGTGTGTGTTTGTGTGTGTATCACATAGCATAGTACTTAGTATAGAAAATGCAGTCACTAAATAGTTGCTATTAAGAATATTACAGGGGGAGGGTATCCATTCATTCAACAAGTATTTATTGTGTCCTAGTGCCACACTCTTTCAGACACAGATAGATAAAAAAAATTCCTTGTTACAATACTATCTGGAATGTTTGTTTTCTGCCATTTACTTATATAATCTTATAAAGTACTGTTCTCTGCATTTTTCAAATGAAGAAACTGAGAAATTAAGGGACTTGGTCCAATTCACACAGCGCATAATAAAAGAAGAATTAAAACTTGGGTGCTATGAGTCCCAAACCCTATATCTTAATCATCTTAACTCTCTGCTTCACCTAGATCAGGAAATGCACATTCCAGGTATATACAGAAGATTCAGTTGGTAGACTTTACTTTCACTTATTTTTTTGGCACCAAATCAGCAAACTCTAAAAATAGCCGGTTTCACAATCATAGATATAACACAATATCACTACACCGAATTTTCTGTTAAGTTCTTAACCTCGCAGTTTTTGTTCCTTCTTTAAAAGGGAAAGTAATTTTTCAATTATGAGTCACATCCACTGTGTATGCAATGGACCTAAATGTTGTGGTTTCATATATAAATATGTTTCTAGGTGCTGCAAAGAAATGGACACTTCTTGCAAATTAAACCTGGTTTATTTTTTTATTTGGAGAGCATCCTACTTATGTAATGATCGTTGGATGAGACTGAATAGGGAGGCAGATTTGATTCAAAAAAGGAAGCACTTTTGCATAGGGTGTGGTCGCTCAATAGGTTAAGACTACTTGTCTAAATACCAGATCATTCTCAAATATATTGAGAATATATATATTATGGTAAAGAGAAAGAATCTTATCGAGGAAGACAGTACTTTCCACTTTTCAACTCTGAAAATAACAGCAGCAAAAACTTTGAGTTCTTATAAACCATTTTAAAACAACGTAACTGACCTACAAAAGTTATTGCTACATTCTACATATCATTTATTATTGCTTTTTTAAGATTTTATTTTTAAGTAATCTCTACGCTCAACATGGCACTCAAAATGATAACCCTGAGATCAAGAGTTGCATGCTCCACTAACTGACCCAGCCAGGAAACCCTACCTATCATTTTAAAAAGAAAAAAAAAAAAAAAAAAAAAAAAAAAAGACTATTTCTTCTATAAGCACAACTGCTTTGTAGGAAAGATTTATAGACTGCCACAACTCCATTCACTCCTACTTCTAAGGAAGTCTCTTCATCTTTTGCTCACCTACTCAAGTCATGCGATTTTAAGTAAAAGGATGATGTAAAGAACTTGGATCCTATGAGCCTCAGACTGAAAACAGATGATGACTAAGAAATTTGGTAGCTCAACTTAAAAATTAATTCATAAATAACTTCAAAACAAAGCAAACATATTTTCATTAAAAAAGGAAACCACTCAGGGCGACTGGGTGGCTCAAGTCAGCCACCACCCGACTTCAGCTTAGGTCATGATCTCCTTTTGGTGGATTTGAGACCTGTGACTGACTCCTGGCAGAGCCTGGTTGGGATTCTCTCTCTTTCCCTCTCTCTCTGCCTCTCCCTGCCTCCTGCTTTCTCTCTCTCTCTAAGTACATAAAGGGGGGGGGGGGGGGGGGCTCAGGGGGCACACACTCTTCCATTCATTTTAGAGCGAATCACACCTAAATCTAGAAGAGATGATTTCACCACCGTCCTCATTTTGCAGATGAGGAAATTGAGACATAAAGAACTATAATTCAGTTACTTGTTTACCTATTTTCTCACATCACTGTTTCTACCCTTACCTACTATAGCTGTAAATTTCTAATTCACCATCCATCATGTGTTTCTAGCCTATGACTACTGCTTCAGGACAAGGACTAGACACAGAAATTTTAAAACTCCAATACTTATCCCATTTAAACCCTCATAACAGCTTTGCCTAATCAAAACGTGTGAAAGTGAATAAGAGCATTTGTATTTCTGCCGCTTAAACGACGGTTTTGCCTGATAACTGGTCTACACAGAAGACATTTCTGGTATTGTAGAATAGGAGCACAAAAAAGGGGGGGGGGGTAAAAAACGTTTTACAGATCAAGGGAAAAAATCCCTAGTTTCCACATAGGTTCAAGCTCCCCTCAGATCAAAGGAATGCCATTAAAGGGAGAAGGAAAATATGTGGGCTTGAATAGATCGTCTTTAGGATTCCTGCCAACACTAAGATTAAATGAGAATTCAGAACTCAAAATCCTGCATTACTGATAGCTGAATTTATCTATACAAAGAGAGCAACAAGAGTTCCATTTCTTGATGTTAGGAACATGTTTCCTTATGAGAGAGGCTTTCACAATTAGAGTGGAGGTCAAGCGTATTTTTCAACAGCCAAAACCAGAGCACTCAGGATAGCCGGTCCGAGGTTACCCAACAGCTGGGCTACCGGACTAAGAAGAACATCAGCCTCCCCCATGTGTCGTAGGAGTCCCTCACTAGGTCTGCCGTAGCAGGAATTCAGCTAAGAAACTTAAACTTCAGGGTCTCGAAAATGGGCCTTATTACTTCCTAAGTTTTTGTTTTTTGTTTTTTTTTTTTTTTTAAGCTATATCTATACTTCCGGAATTCCCTGATAAGTGACCTCCAGGGCATACTCAGCCCTCTGTGAGTTCCTGCCCAAGGTCCTTTGGGGGAGGGGACGAAACCGGTCACGGTGGAAGGCCAGGCTCCGGCGTCTGGGAAGCTGCCCCCAGCTGGCTCCCTTAGCAGCCAGCAGACCCGCACACCTGCAGGGCGCCCGGCGCCTCCTCCACCGGCGGCCACGCCCCCGCCCAACCCTGCCCCTCGAGACACTCACCTGCGCCGTCTGCGGGCGCCTGGCTCCTGAAGGCGGCCGGCTCGGCCCGTCCCAGGTGTGGCGAGGGCCTGCTCCAGGGCCGAGGGGTCCCGGGCGGCAGGTAGGACGGACTGGACTTCCGCCGTATAGCCACCCGCCTGAAGTTGTAGCCGCCCTCGCCGCTCATCGCGCCGGGTTCGCTCGCAGCTCCGCGCTCTCCCTCGCCCTCGTCAGTCCGCAAGTGTGCGCTCGACCCGCTCCTTCGGGGGGACCGGACCTCGGGGGGGGGGGGTGTCGCCTGCGTGCCACACTCGGCGCGACTCGAGAGGGGCGACCCCGGGCTGCTCGGCGCCCCTCGCGAGTGCGCCGCCGCGCCTTCCTTCCCGGGACGCGCAGGGCCGCGCGGAGAGTTTGGCTCGGGCTCCTGCCGCAGCCGCAACGCCTCGGTCGCTGCGGCTCCCGCACTCACCTGACGCGGCCACTGCAGCGGCCAGCGGTGCTGTGTCCACCCTCCTCGCTGGAGCCAATCGCCCGCAGGTCCCGGGGGCGGAGCGCCGGGAGCGCAGAGTACAGACAGTCAGCGCCGCCGCGGCCGCCTCCTCCCGGGGAAGCAGCCAAGGACTCGCAGTGCCGATTGGAGCGCCCTGGGCGCGGTTCCTGAGCCGGTTTCCTCGGGACGGCCCCGCCCCGCCCCGCCCGGCGCGCTACGGGCCAGCCCATTGGCCGAGAGGAATGGCGCGGCACACACCTGGGGTGCTCAAGGGGTCAGCCGTGCTCGCCTGCCGGCCGCGCACTGGTCTCGAGGAGAAAGAGAAGAAAATTAACAGCTCCTCTGAACGCTGCCCAAGGGCTCGCCATTCTTACACACCTACATGCCTGGGGTCACACGTGCGCCTCAGGCCGCTGTCCCGAACCCTTGATTATAATCTTATTTATGGTCGTAGAGCTACCCGGTGACTTAAGTATCTCAGATCAGGAAACCGAAGCGGAACCCACACTGGGTCACATAGCACTGCTAGAATCCCTACTCGAGTTTCTGCATCAATGTCTTGTCTTTATCTCACCGAATCAAATTGTCTTACCAGAGGCGTCAGACCAGAGACGACGAAGGCATGTGTGGAAGGAAAAGGAAAAGGTGGAACTAACAATCCACAGGTTTCCAGAAAAGCATCAGACCCTCCATCACCTTGAACACTTTTAGGACTTTATTAATAACACACTGTAGGGTCCATTTAATTTGTTGTTTTGTTTCACATCAGCTAAATAGCAAATTGGAGAAAATACACGTTAAATTGGTTTGCTCACGTGCATTTAAAAATTCACTACTCTCTCTGATAATGAAAAGGCTGTGTTCCAAAAATCACAGACATAAGAGAGGAAAAGACAGCATTCCAAGAACCCCAACTCAAACTGAAGAAGTTCCCCAACCATGGTTTCCACCTTGGAAGCCACTCCACATTTATTCAAATGGTCCTTCACCTGCTTAACATCTCCAGCTCCCTGGAGTGTAACTCATAACCCAGTTCTCAAGAAAACTTTAAAGAGGGCAGTTCAACTGTCTCAATCTCCTTGGCTGCTACATCAATAAACATACCCCCTGAGAAGAAAATACCCCCTAATTTTTAAGTTTTCACACCTTGTTGAAAGGAGGTTTTGCTCCCCTTGGATTTATTATCCGTATCACTACATTGCACCTAATTATATAAACTGGTGTGCCTGGGTAGCTCAGTTGGTTAAGCGTCTGACTTTGGCTCAGGTCATGATCTCACTGCTCGTGAGTTCGAGCCCCACATTGGACTCTGTGCTGACACCTCAGAGTCTGGTGCCTGCTTCAGATTCTGTGCCTCCCTCTCTCTCTGCCCCTGTCCCACTCATGCTCTGTCTTTCTCAAAAATAAATAAACATTTATTTATTTATTTTAAAAGTTTATATACTATGCCATATGGTACTGGAAATAATTTAAATAGTAGTTTCAAATATAAATTAAAACTGAAATAGATTTTACTCCATATACGCGAGTTAACCATAATTGAAATACAAAGTTTAACATAATGTATTTGCTTCCATAAAAGGGTAGTATTGCAATCAATACTACTGTACTAGCAACCTAGCTCAGAGTAACCTTTTTTTTTTTTAAGTGAGAACATGCTGGCAATCTTCTTTTTTAGAGAACTGGTTACTGATGAACTCCCCTCCCCAACATACACACACACACACACACACACAGAGAGAGAGAGAGAGAGAGAGAGAGAGAGAGAGAGAGAGAGAGAGAGAAATGCTTTCTCTGTCAAAAAAGGACTACAGTAAACACATCTGTTTGGGGCAAAAAGGTATCTTACTACAAGTATTTGGGGCAGCAGTTTTATGCTCCCTTATTTGGATATTTTGAGTAGTGTGTACATATTTCTGTTTCTTTCTTGGTTCAAAGTTGTTCACATTTGCCTAATGATATAATATCAGTTCACATCAGTGGATGTCTATTTTCAGATGGGATGTTTTATAACATACATATCAACTGACATTACCTCTATCAGTGTTACTGCTGCTTACTATTTCTGATAAAAACCATTTTTAAGGAACTTCACATTTGATGGCTATGATTTGCAACATGGAACGAGTGGGTCATTTGATCTCAAGTTATCTTAGGTAAGAGTAGAACAAAATATTGAGTATTATCTAATACATATAGTCTTTGTGTACTGTGTTTTTGATCTATATAGCTAATAGGAGATTTGCCACTAATTAGCACATATTGAATGAGAACTGCACTGGATACCAACACACAGAGATAAGCACAGTTCACAGGTGCTTATACACCCCATCTCTGTGGCTGAGACAGTGCGGGATGCTAACCCACTCCTGTATCATTTTCCTTGGGCACACAAGGGGACTGATTTAAACCTTCCCTTGCAGTTAGGTAGAGCCATGTAACCACATTCTTCAAAATTTTGTGGACAGGAGTGGTATGTGTCACCTCCGGGCCTGGCTTCTGCACCCTCACCATGAGACTCTCTAGTCCTCTAATTGCCAGCAGGAATGCAGAAGGGCCGGAGGAGAAACTGGAGCCCCACACCATGGTGGAGCTCCTGGAGAGGAGCTGGCAGCCCAGAATCACCTCTTTCCCAGGAATTAACGTGTAAGGTCAGACTAGAAAAATGCATAGCAAGACTATAGACTAGTTCATGTTCCTTAAATTTTATCTATAATTATATTTCGCATTGTAGCAAAAGTTTTATGTATATTGATATATCTTTTAATTCTGATTTAAATATTTTAAACAAACATGCAATTTAATTTTAACAACCTAACCCAGTCTCCAACTGATCTAGTCCCTAATAAGTGAGATAAAGCCTAAAAAGAACATCCAGGAGAAAAATTATGAACCAATAAGCTGCTTCCATGACTGATAGGACATCATTTCCCAAACTAGAATTTATGATAAATCAATGCTTTGCAGCAAATTCATTCTTATTTTTATCTCACTAAAGAAAGATAAAACCTCTTCACTTCAATAATAAATTGTGTTATATCCTCAGTAAATGAGTTACAAACTTATTCATTTACTTTGATGCCATCACTGGGTAGGAATTTATAGAAATGTCATTAAAGTAATAAAGGTCACTAAAAGGCATGAATCATGCTGACTTTATGTAGTAGCATTAGGGGGATGACATACAGAAGATGATTTTCTGAAGACCTAATTAAAGAAGATGCTACATTTATTTTAACAGGAAATAGTAAACAGTATGATATATTGAGTTGATACTACTTGAGATTTCAATAGTTTTCTATATATATTAAATCGCATGTTAGAAATTATGCAATCATATATATAATTTCATATATATTATTAATGTTAATTAATTTTTGTTAATTTAACTTCCACACCTGTATTTTGACCAAGTACTGCATCAAGGAAACATATATACACACCTCTTAGAAGATTTGCACAAATTCAAAGAGTCCTCTGAAACTGTCATCGTACAAGTTTGGCCTTGAACTTCAATTTACCCCTATTGCTCTTTGAAAGGAAATGGCCAGTCAGTATCTTTTTAAACCACTTGGAAACTGGAAAGAAAGCAGTTACCTTATAAAGTATACAGTCCCTAATAGTTCTGTGATATTAGGAGAGGGGCACCCAGCTTGAAGCTGGCCTATCAGAAGTTTCCCAGAGGAAGTCAACGTTAAGGGGGAATGGCAAGGTGAAGACAAGGCCTAGTGGAGGGCATAGAGAGCCATCCATGACAAATGTTTTAATGATCATTTGGTGAATCTTGCTGTGAAATTTCTTTTATCTATTCTGAAGAATTTTACCATTTCTCCTACTTCCAATTGTATTGCTTTGTATGAGATAGAAAATTGCTTATCTTACCTGGAGAAATAAAACAGCCGTATCTACTTATAGGTAACTTGTTAATCCCATAAAAAGAACTCTTATTTTTTTCTAAGGAAACATGGAAATACAGTCCTTCCTCCAACAAATATTTGCTAGTATCACATTTACAGCCATCACTAATGTTACTAAAATCACGTTTGCAGCCATTGTTCTGTTTCTGTACCTTTGTGTGTATACACTCTAAGATTTTGTTGATTCCATTTTATGTGAAATTTCTTTGGAGATATTTTAAATGCTTTTAAACCCACCACATGCAAACCTACAATGCACAAACTCAATGGTCATGAGGTATTTAAAGTAGCTAAATTTGGAGGCACTTGGGTAGCTTAGTTGGTTAAGCATCCTGACTCTTGGTTTTGGCTCAGGTCATGATCTCACAGTTCATAAGTTTGGCCCCGTGTCCAGCTCTGTGCTGACAGTGCAGAGACTGCTTGGGAATCTCTCCCCCTCTCTCTGCCCCTCCCCTGCTCTCTCTCTCTCTCAAAATAAATAAGTAAACTTAAAAAAAAAAAACCAAATTTCTTTGTTCATTTTTTTTAACGTTTATCTGTTTTTGAGAGAGAGAGAGAAAGACAGAGCATGAGCAGGAGAGGGGCAGAGACAGAGAGGGAGACACAGAATCTGAAGCAGGCTCCAGGCTCTGAGCTATCAGCACAGAGCCCGATGCAGGGCTTGAACTCACAAACTGTGAGATCATGACCTGAGCCAAAGTTGGACACTTAACCGACTGAGCCACACAGTCACCCCCAAAGTAGCCAAATTCTTTTTTTTTAATTTTTTTCAATGTTTATTTATTTTTGGGACAGAGAGAGACAGAGCATGAACGGGGGAGGGGCAGAGAGAGAGGGAGACACAGAATCGGAAACAGGCTCCAGGCTCCGAGCCATCAGCCCAGAGCCTGACGCGGGGCTCGAACTCACGGACCGCGAGATCGTGACCTGGCTGAAGTCGGACGCTTAACCGACTGCGCCACCCAGGCGCCCCCAAAGTAGCCAAATTCTTAAAAACAGAAGGTAGAACAATGGTTGCTGGGGCTGTTGTTCAATGGGTATAGAGTTTTAGCTTTGCAAAAGGACAGTTCTAATGTCTGTGCATATAATTAATACTACTGTACTATACACTTAAAATGGCTAAGATGGTAAATTTCATGTTATGTATTTTTACTATGATTAAAAAAACCCTCAAAAACCCAGTTTACACGTCCACAATGATATATTTTATCAGGAGCTATCTAGCCTTAAATTATATGATACCATTGATTGTAAGATGCAATGCAATTTCAGAGATGTTAAAAAGAAAAAAAATGGATGGATGAAATATGATATACATACATTTGTAAACATACACATTTTTTTTGTACTGTTATAAATCCAAATAACATTCTGATAGACTTTTTCTAAAGCTTCTTATATGTGCATGATTTAAATCAATTTTCTTTCTCAAATATTTTATGTATGTATGTATGTATATATTTTATGTACTTATTACTGGAAGAAGCTTATTCTTTGAGCTAAAATATTCCAGGAATGATCAGAAGTGAATTAGTGGCAGAATATATAAAGAAATCAGAAAATTTATTACAATGTTACAAAAACCCCATATCTCATTTAATGAAGTGTGGTTTTTCCTAACTTGGTTTTATACACCTTAAATATATTGCCTCATAAATTATTAAAAACTGAAAGAATACGGCAACACTCTTGGTTGTGTACTCAACGGCCATCCCTACTTTTCTTTGTTAACAAAACCCAATGTCATTTAAATGTTGGCAGCAATATAGCAGATAAATTGTGTTCCTTCAAAGGAAAAGCTGGATGGGGTCAGATGATCATGGTAATCCTGTTTTCTTTGCTCGTTGATTTAAGGGGAGAGCATATGGCTGGTTCCACACAGTGGGTGTTAAGGGAAACTCTGCTGTGGGCTTCTGGGAAGAACTTTCCTCCTCGATAACAGAATAACCTATGGAAAAGAACCCATTCCCTACCCATGTCCTTCATGCTCCTCCTGCTTATAGAAGTGGTTTTATAAGGATACAGATGTAAGTCCTGACTTGCTGTAGCCATCTTGTGACCAGGAGGGGAAAGGTCGCTGGATCTACTCAGGGTGCTAGAACAGAATGTTGCAAAGAGCCCAGGGAATTGCTGAGTTCAATATGCTATGCAAGCAACTTGAAACTTCCTACATCTTGAATCCTTCGTAAGTGATAGGTTGTCTTTAGAATGAAGCCACCATTAGTCACCCTTTCTTGTTACCTGTAGCCAAAAGCATACTAATACAAGGAAAATAATTTATCTGAATTTTAAGAAAAGTACTTAAAGTGGTGAAATTATAAAGCTTTTTATTTAATCTTTTATTACTGCTGGTTAGAAAGGTTTTATTTTAGGGTATATATATATGTATATATATGTCACTTTTGAATACGATAATCTAGGTAACAGGTCAGCAAACTATGACCGGTGGACCAAATGCAGCCCACCCACTGATTATTTTTGTATGGCCCATGAACTAACAATGGCCTTTAATTTTTGAAACAGTGGGGAAAATCAAAATAATAATATTTTATCACACATAAAATCTATGTAAAATACAAATTTCTATGTTCATAAATAAATTTTTATTGAACCCAGTCGGCAGTTTATGATTGCTTTCATACTACAACGGCAAAGTAGCTGTGACACAGACGAGATGGAGAACAAGTCTGAAAATATTTACCCTCTGACCCTTTACAGAGTTTTCTGACCCCTGATATAATGAAAATAAGAAACCTACGTAGAATGTTCATTTGATTTTGAAAAATAATTAAACTAGTATCAAAACCTGTCATTTAAGCTCTGCTATATTATGCCTTCGTACATACCGTAACAATGTCAACAAAGCTGATATATTGTAGCTATAAGATAGTAGTGCTAATTGTATAATTGTATAATGTATAATTTATCCAATGACACCATTGCTTTTATTATACAACTCACATCTGTAGGCATTTGCCTACATCATTAGAATACAAAATAACCATATTCAAAATGCCATGAAATTTCTCATGAAAAAGAGACAAACTACAAACCTGAACTCGGTGATATTATTTATGCAATACATCCAATTGAGTCGTTTTCAAAGTAGACACAACGTTTTAATGAGAACACTGGCAATCAGAAATACTGTTTAGGGGTGCCTGAGTGGCTCAGACAGTTGAGCTTCCGGCTTTCGCTCTGGTCAGGATCTCGCAGGTCATGATCTCCCGGTTCCTGAGTTAAGCACTGCTGTGGGCTCTGTGCTGACACCTTGGAGCCTGGAGCCTGCTTTGGCTTCTGTGTCTTCCTTTCTCTGCCCCTTTCCTGCTCGTGCTCTGTCTCTCTCTCTCTGTCTCTCTGTCTCTCTCTCAAAAATAAACATTAAAAAAAAAAAGAAATACTTTTTAAAGCAGGGAATAATGTTTTCGTGCAAAAAGATTTCAATTTGTCATGAGAAAACAGACTCCTAATTTTTGAGTCTCCAAAGGGCAAATCAAAACCTTTGTTCATGGAATGTATCACTTTCAAACATTGATTATAATTATGTATACTTTTGTATGATTTTCCTTTCTAGATTGTAAGGTCTATGATGGTGAAGTCTGTTTAATTCATATTTGTATCCCCGTAGCATCTTGCACAGTGACTTCTGTATAGTAAAATACTCAGTGAAATTTACTGAAGAAAAATGCATTAAAGGAAAAATATATATGACCATGATTAACAGTAATTCCTCCTGAAGGAATGGATCCCATGAAAAGAGTCAGAAATTTAGATAACAATATCTGTATAAAGATTTTAATAATTTATTAAAATTTAATAAATTTTAATTTAATAATTAAAATTTTATTAAAAATTTAATAATTATTTACAATAGTAAAAGTCTGAAAGCAAACTAAATGTCCAAAAATAGGAGAGTGTTTTAAAAAGTATACTTTATTCATTCCATAGAATATTATTATACCAGCCTTAAAAATGATATAGTTCAAAAGTTTTAATAACCTAGAAAGAAATTCCCTATAAAATGTTAAGAGAAAAAAAGCAGGATTCAAAATTGTATATGCAATATCATTCAAGGAAAGACACCAAAATATTATCAGCAGTTTTTATTGAGAGATGACTATGGGTGAATTTTATTGTCCTCTTTCTCCTTTTCCACATCTTGCAAATTTGCTAGAATAAACATGCTTCTATTGCTTCTATTACCAGGAAAAGAGGTACAAACATCTGGGAAATACATGAATGGGGTTGGCAGAACCTCACCTGGACCGATTTGAAGGAAAATGATTTATTCCAGCTGAACTGAACGCTTTTATCCTGAACTGATCAGCTCTCTCCCAAATTTCCTGGTTGAAAGTAACTCCCATCCAAGGACAGAGAAGCTCAGCAAGTCTCGGGTGAGAATAGGATCTTGAACTTAAAAGCTGACACTGCCTCCTCAGCCTCACTAGTGTGATCATCACTTACCCTGACAATTATCACCCTGTGTCTTTGCTGATCTAGAGTATATTTAAGAACATGATCAGTTCTTGCATAATTTGTTCAATACCTTAGGCACAATGTTTCCATCTGAAAATAGACAGCCAGGCTTTCTGTGCTTGTTTTCAGACTTTATCAGATGTATTCTGGTGAATGTTTTAACTGTATTATGCTGTTGTCATATGTCCTAAATAACAGGACTGTTCTAGAAGCATCCATATTGTTCAGTACAGGGTTTCAAGCACCAGGAGATTGCCATTACTTCAGCACATGTTCCAGCTTTCCATTTGGTATAATTTCCAGGTGGTATAATTTTGTCCAACTGGTTGGTCTTAAAGGAAGTTTTAAGATTCCACTGATACATGTAATATGTGGTCAATAAATGTTCAAAAAGAATTTTTAGTAGCAACTAGACAGTTGATAAATGAAAACTGCAATTTTGATGGTCATGTGCAGTGTTATTATAGAGAGAACATAAGACAGGAGCAGGTGATGCCTACACATTGAATTCATTAGAATTCATTTAATTTTTATTCCAACAACGTGAAGTTACTCCATTTCCCCGGTCTGACTTCACTTTCAAAGTTCTAATGAAGTATATTGAGCAAGAAAATACCCTTTAAATATAATGTATATACATTAAAAAATATATAGAAACTATATAGTAATGTGCATAATATATTCCAATGTGGTCTTTGGAATATTCCAATAATAATGTGTTTCTAAAGAGTACTTTTGAAAAATCTTGTTTTCCCCATCAATCATTAGATGTGGAAATTAAATGACATTACCAATAACTGTAGGCTGTCACGTTCCAGTCCAAAGGCAGCCATTTACCAGATAAACCACACTTTTAAAGAACAACCTTTGACTGGTTTTGTGTGTGTGTGTAATTAAAGTGACATTATCATAATGATACTTGAATTCAAGTCAGCTTTGTTGATGCAGCTGCTGGAAAGGAGTGACATTAAAGAACTCTTCACAGGAGATAATTAGACTTTTAATAGATGATATTTTCATAAATTGGATTTTATTTTCATCTTTGTTTGATATTTATTAAGTATGCATACTTACCTACGTTTGTAATTTGATGAGGCTCTTTCCATATTTCATAAGTATATTTAGTAACATGGGCCTTATTTTCTAATAAAATAACCCAGAATTAGGGCAACTATTCATGAGAATACAGAGAAAGCTGGCTTCAAAATATATATGATTTTCTGCCCATTCTAATGAAATAGGCAGGCTTGAAGCCTGAATCTATGCAAGTCTAAGAAAAAAGGTAATTCTCAGCAGCAAGCCAATGCGAAGTTTAGCAATGTGACAATATCTTTCTTTTTTTTTTTTTAAAGATTTAATTTTATCTCCATACCCAATGTGGGGCTTGAACTGACAACCCCAAGATAAAGAGTCACGCTCTACCAACTGAGTCAGCCAGGCACTCCATGACAATATCTTTCTTACCTTTGTATTAGGAAGAAAGTTTGCATAAATGTATTTTTTAGGGGAGGGTGTGCAAATACATTTTTATTTTTTTTAAGTTTTTATTTATTAAATTATTTATTTTGAGAGAGAGAAAGCACAAGTAGGGGAGGGGCAGAGAGAGAGGGTGAGAGAGAGAATCCCAAGCAGGCTCTGCATTGTCAGTGCAGAGCCCTATGTGGGGCTCAAACCCATGCACTGTGAGATCATGACCTGAGCTGAAGTCAGACGCTTAACCTACCGAGCCACCCAGGCACCCCTACAAATATATTTTTAAAAGAACCCTTAATTTTATTTTGGATGAAAGGGTCATTCAAGGAGAGAGTTGGAATTAATACATAAAGGAAAGAACCGTTTAGTCTCTGATTATACATTGAAAAACATGAGTTATCTTAAGGATTATGTATAGGGTCAGTTGACATTAGAATTGACAATTATCAGTGAGCCTATTGAGTAAAATTATCTGACTCAAATTTTTATTGGGGAAGCATAAATGGGCATGTCTTAAAGTTTCAAAAAGGCATGAAAGCTATTTGTAAAATAAATATTGGGATTTTAAGCCAATATTGTCATGAAATGAAATATATGCAGATTTTTTAATGCTCATTCCAAATTATTAGAATATTTTAAAAGGCAGATTTTGAAAATGCTATTGCTTAATGTTCATTGTGGTTGATGTTTTTAGATGGATAATAACATATAAAAATCCGAACAACAGATGTAATTTAATAATTTTAAAAACTGAAGCAATCGTGATGTGAACAGGGTTATATTTATCTTCTTTTAATAAGGCCCCACCTGTCCACCCCATTTAATATTGTGATCTGTTTCACTTTCACCCCACCCCAACCCAGCACAATCTCTTTTCCTGGTTCTACTTTTTTTCTTTTTCCATAACAATTTCACTAACATACTTTGATATTTACACTTTTATTCTGTTTACTGTTTTTTGTATATCTCCCTCATTAATGCATCATATACAATACAAATTTCAGAAAGACATGAACCTTCTTTGTTTTGTTTTCTGATATATCTTAAGCCCCTAGAGGAATATCTGGCACAAAACAGGTTCTCAATAAATCTTTCCTGAAGTAATGCATGTACAAGTGAATGATGAATTTCATCCAGATAGGATGAAATTCAGTAGTCTAAGCATTATGGTATTGGAAATATTATTAGCTGTGAAAGGCTAAATACTGTTTGAAAGAAGTCACGTACGCCCTTGCATTTAATTTTTATAATAACCTTGCAGGTGGGCATTGATATCCTCACTTATAAAATGAGATAGTTGAGGCAAGAAGAGATTAAATACCTTTCCAATGCACAGAGATTGTAAATACCAGGGCTTAAATCTGAACAAATTTCATGTTTTTCAAAATACTTCTGATGACATAGTCTGCTTTAAAACAATTATTGCTCCAGAATTCATGCTAATTTTTTATTTCTGACTTCATTGTAAAACATTTGAGAGCCAATATTTATTTTTCCATTTTTGAATAGATACTATATTTCCATGGTTGAAATAGGAAAACAATGTAAAAAAGCATTCGCCTCCTACTGAGGGATCTGGCTCCCTTGGTTCGCTTCCACCATACCCCTTGCTCTTTTACAGATAACCATTTCTATAGGTCTCCACTGTTACTTTATCAAAAGTAACAAGGGGGAAAAAAACTAATATATATTCAAATTTTCTCCCTTTCTTTCATATAGGGTAACAGTAAGACATGAGCCCTTTGATTTTCAATATCAATGGATCTCAAAGAAGTAAATAATTTCTTTCCTCTGATTTATTTAGAAATTGAGATAAATCACTTACTAATCTTGGGCTATTAGCTCTTCTAAATGAGGCAAATCTTCCTGTGATATTTGACTGACATTATTAATCATTCATAACTTCAAGGGAAGTCAAGTTATGAAGCTACCAGCAGGGTTTTTAAATTGGTTTTACTTAAATACACAGTAATTAAAACGTCTACTGCTGATATAAGATTTATTTTAATGATTTTTACCATCTCTATACGACTTAGCAGGTATGTCAGCATTTTAAAATCTCAAGTTGAAATGTATGACTGCATTGGGTTATGAGAGTATTGCAGGACTCAACATTATAACTCTTTGAAGTAACAGCATTAAAATGCTTTGTCCCAGATAATAAACACATTATTTTTTTCTTGCCAACACAGAAACTGGAAAATCCATTCTGTTAATAATAAGGTCCAGGTTCTGCATAGCTCCGTTCACTGTTTAGGCCCCGGAGCATTACTTCAGCATCTTCTGGGGCGGGACTTCTATCCTATTCGTGGGCCGGCCTTCTACTGTCACACACAGAATCCCCTATGCTGAGGATTCCCAGCCTCCTTTCATGCTCTGCTTTCAAGATCTTGAAATTCTGAATAATTGTTGAACAAGGAAGTCCACATTTTCATTCTGCACCAGACCTCACAAATTACGTAAACAACTGTAACTTTTCTTTACTCTTTAACAGGATGTTACTATAGTTATGACTTATCTATCTTTATATTGTTTTCTACATTTAAATTACATTATGAATTATGTTTACTTTTGATACTGGCAATATTTTTTCCAGTGAGATTTATCTTCCTTGATAGCTAATATTGTAGCTGAATTATCCTTTCTGCTTAAGGTATTCCAATGATAGTTGATTCATGAAATGTTTAAGAAGGAACTCTGTCAGATGATTTCGTTATATACATGAAGGTTCCTTCAAATATAGTTAGACACCTAGACTAAGAAAATGGTGAGAATAACCATTCACTTAATTTAAAGGCCACTTCCCTCAATTGGTTGGTATTTTGTGCCTGCTGATATTACAATAGGTGACTTTAGGTTCTATAAACTCAATTCCAGACGTGTTAAAAGAAAGGTTCAATGGTAAGGAGCCAATGAACCCACTTCTCAGGAAGTTACCACTTGAGTTTATTGAGTTCCCACAAGGTACTTACTAGTCAATGTGTGTACAACCCCAAATTAAGAAAATCCCTCCCACAAGTGCCCATCAATTCTGGATTCTTTCTTACGCCCAGTGGGGATGCAGTGCTGTTCAAGTCACCTGCAAAACGCAGGGATAAGAAGAAACTTACTTGGTGCTCCTGGAGGCTGATCCAGTTTTTAGCTTTTGAATGCAACTATTAGCTTCATTGTTTAAGAGAAGATCATGGATCAAATAGACCTCTAGATCCAACCTCCAGGAAAAGCAATAGCTTTCAGAAGAGGAAAAGGAGAGACTTGGGGGAAAGTTTACACTATTATATCTAGTGTTGTGTTCATACAACTAAGCAGGCACCTTCAGCTAGGATTGTTGCAGTGCCCTTTAATCTCATCAGTTATGGTGAGGATTGCATTAGAGGTTTCAACTCATCAAAGCCTCACCTAAGTCCATATTCTGCCTGGTTCTCCCTCTCTCCCACTTCCTGAAATACAATCACGTCAAAGCAGATAACTCCCAAAGCAGCTGATTTGCTACAACACATAGTTGAAGAAGGAGCTAGCAAACTAACCTTCCTCCAAGTTTTGGGACTCTGCTGTTCCTTCACATGAAAGAGAACAAAGAAGGATTGTATTCCAAAATAAAGCATACAAACTTCTTCATTCTTCTTTCATTAAATTAATCTTTCCTTTTTTTTTTTTGAACATTTTCTTCATGTTGGTACATCCTAATCTAATTCAGCTAAGTGTATCCTCCTGCCAAAATACCCTTTTAGAAAAGATTACAGTTACGAGAGATGATAAATGGAGAAAATGGGCAAATTTGATACACATTGCTTAATAGGAATGTGTAGAAATGTCAAAGGAAAGCATTTAGTTTTCAGTTCAAATAAGTGCTCTTTGAATAAATATATAAATCACATAGAAACTCCTATACTTTCTTCTTTTTTGGTAAGTACAAATCAAAATGACATACAGAAAAATCGCTCAAACTGATAAAAAGGTAGCATAGATGAAATGAACAAAAGATAACCAGTTTATTTACTGGAAAGAGTTATGCATTACACCATATTCAGTTGGTAACATAAACCAAGATATAAGAATCGATATATTGGCTTTTGGTTATTTTCTTAGCATTGGAGTTCCTTTTCCAACCATTGAGTGCATGATCAGATTACACAAATACAAGAACATATCATATATGGATTCTCCCACGAAACATTCACTGAGGATTGTCTATAATAAAAAAATTTTAAAGAACAAGCAATAATAAATTCATAAGAATTTTTCTGAATTTAAAATAAATGTATATGTCTTGGAGAACAAGTGTCCTTTGAAATTTGGATTTTAAAAAATAATTAGCAACAAAAGAGTTTCTTAGATCAGTCTTTTAGTCATGTTTTCATATGGTATTATCATTAGGTGGAAACACTTCACATCATTTAATCCCAAAAGGTATAATAACAAAATTGCAATTAAATGTAGGAACAGCAGAATCTTTACAACAATTATATAGTGTACAAATCAGGGGGGCCACACATTACACAAATGTTAACACTGGAAAGAAATACAATTCAGAATCATATATGGTTCATCATATATGCATAATCATGCAAATAAAAACACTGAGTAGATTATAAAAATATCATAAAAGATTTTCAAAGAATTGTTTAATTGACTCTAACAGTCAAACCATTGAGCTTAAAAATTTTGTGGCAATAATGGTAAAATCATTTATTTCCTCTAAGATTTGGTACATAATCAAATCTATAAACCTAAACAACAAAATGATTCATTCTGGATATTTGTTATTATTGAATAATGATTTGTCAACAAAATGATGACATTTCTCTTTATAGTTCTCTGATCTTTGTTTTTAAATGACTTTTTAGAAAGAAAAGCATACAGCTATACTAAAAACATTCGATTTACTTCTCAGTGTTTTTATTAGAGAACCATAACGATCAGAGAATAATTCTGAAAGAAAGAAAAGTTAAAATAAAGATGTGTTCTTGACCAATGTTCTATAGCACTTAAACTCCAATCACAGAAATAATCTGGCTCGGTAGTTTATTCAGGCGTCAGTTTAAATAGGACAAATTTTAAATAACTCCAGAGGAAAGGGATAAAAATACACTGAGGATTAGAGCCATGCATTTCAATATGGAAAGGAGACCAGATATAGGTAATAATCTCCTTACATTCCTAATGGAGAGAAGATCACAAGAGAAATAAGACTTCTATAGTGTTCATATTATGAATATGGGAAAGCTTACATGATGTGAAATATCTCATGCAAACATTTTACACGCATACTTTTATGTACTCACACCCTTAAAGTAAAGGCAGTTAATTACTCCTCTTCTTCGTAAGTAGAACATTATTTCTGGAAAAATCGATTGGGGAACACACCTTAATACTAAATATCTTTTGCGGTTATACTTTGGGTAAGAAGGATGAAAGAGATGTCTAGACAAAATCCTTCTGATGTCAACGTAATTGGATCAGGCTACAAATGCAACACATCAGGGACTATGGCAGTTAACTTGGCGTTTAAGTAAAGATGAATTTACTTACAGATGCAACTCATCTGGGGACATAATTACAGACAGTGGAAAAGGTCACTCGGGAGCTAGATTGGTCTTCTATATCCATAGAAATTGATTTCAAGGTAAAAATTCCTTGTCAATAGCAGCACTGATCATGCCATTTATCACAACTCCAGTTCAACAGCTTTGTCAAGAATTATGTTCCCTTTATTTGAAAACATATTCTTCTAAATTTTTTGCAATCTTAAATACAAGGATTATTTTAAATCATTCTGGCTTAAAAACAAATAAAAACTCTGGAGGACAATTTTTTTTAATTGTGAACTTTATCCTAAGAGTTCCTTTTGAATCTAAGTCCTCCTTTAGATCTACAATATCAATGCCTTTGGCATCCTTGGGCTGGATCAACACAGTTCCTTACGGGAAATCGATTACTTTCCCTTGATATGTCTTTCTGAAAGACAGATTATGTCTTTTGGCTGATTGATTACAATAATTACACATTAAAATTTGTCATTCTTATCCTAGTAGAAAATATATTCCATTTCTTCCTTTTCATATTTTGTAATTTCCACTTGAGAATTGTAGAGGATTTTATTTAATACCGTCCACATTCCCGGTTGGTTTATATGACCAATGTTTCATGGTTGTTGGAAACAGAAGGACTATCTGTACAGGAATATTTTCCAAAGCATTAGAAAGAGGAAATACTGAGATTGGAGATCCTTTTAAGAAAAGATAAAATTTGAGAGGCATCTGGCCCCCAAGGGATTGCATACTTTCTATTTCTGAAGTATTCCTGAGGACATTTGTTTTTTAGACTCTGACAATTGAGGCTTTTTATACTAAAATTACTACATTCTGGGCAACTTTAAAGATATTATGAAATATAGCTGGAAGAAAAAGTAATACCAATGGTCTTGTTTTTTATTAGAGATCTTGGAAAAGTTAAGATTGTTATCCTATTTTCAAGGGATAAAATATTTTATGATTAACCAGCATTACTTCAGAGTATTTTCAAGTTCAAAAGAAGCATAGGATTATGGAATCCCAGAATTATAATACGTTATCATAAAATACCTTGCCACCTATCAATCCTTACTAGAAAACCAATACTATTTAATTTTTGAAAAACAAAAATTCCTTATGATTATCAGTTCCACTGATTTATTTTCCACCGTTAAAAATCTCTTTCATAGAGGTAATATAAATCCTTCACACTAAAGACTTAGTTTTTCTTATTCCAGTCTTAATAATGATATCTATAACCGGTACTTCTCGTTTGTTACATTTTCTTGGCTTGAGGATCACTATTGTACCTCCATTTCCTTAAGCTAAGTAAAAGTATCATCTTTCTAAATAGGTCTTTTCTTAATTATTTAATAACTTTTCGTTTTCTCAAAGTTCTTCAGATTCCTCTCATTGAAGCAGAATTGTATGTATGAGAGGGATCTGATGAAATACAAGTTGACTGGAAAGATAAATCCAAGGGTCCTGTATACTCCTGTGCACTCAGGCCAAAGGCAATTTATTGCTCCTTTAAACTTAATTTTATTTTTTGGCTAAGAAAAAGCCTCAGTAGGAAAGCATCTCTGCATAATGACTTCTTTTTAGTATAGTAATTGTGCTTACTTGTAAAAAACTACTAGTTCCTTTGCTAACCGCTCTTGCCGGTTACCTTTCGTCTTTGCCCACTGTGTTTCCAATGATTAACCAATATTATTGTATTTCTGTAGTTGGTTTTCATTTGCCAAGTCTGTCTTCAGTCAGCCTCACTGAGGTCTGTTCTTTCTGATTTTCACTGATTCTTCAATTTTTCAATTTCTTTTTGAATTCTGATTTTTTTAAAAGTACTGATTTTTATCAATGCTACACATATTTAATTTTTAAATGCCTATAAATAAATATAGATATGGCTCGGTTTAAACTATACTAAATGATGCCACAGTGTAAATTCATGGAATTCTCTCTTACCGGTTAGGGACTATTATCTAAGTTTGTGCTGAAAATTAGAAATTTATTTCCACGTTTCTATATCTTCTTGGCAAAGTTTGCTAAAATTAACAACTTTATAGAATTGATACTTCAAAACAAGCATTTCCCACTCCATTAGGATAAAGAACTGAAATAAAACCAGCATATAATAGACTTAATGATAAACTTGTATTGAAAGAAATAAATGTGTTGTCCATACCTTGGCTTTTCACCAGGTCATAACTACAGAGTAAAGGGGCACGAAAGCAATACTGCACTGTCAATAGGCAGTACTGCCCTGTATTCCACACAGACAATACTTACTGCTGAATCCCTGTACCACCAACAAAGTTGATGAGGCAATAGAGGAAGATGTTCTGAGGTACTTTTTAAAAAGGCGTATTTTCCCTCAGGCACAAACAGTTTTTATTAAAAGTCAACTTAGCAGCCATGCCACTTCTCAGGTCTGAAAACATAATGCTCGAAAGAGAAATAAAAAGAAGAAACAGAGAAAGAAAAAGTAGGAGGGGGTATGGGATAGTTTCTTTGAATTGAACTCCAACGAAATCCACACCGTCTCACTAATACTGGTACCAAGCAGATAAAACATTAACAGAATGAAGGAAATGATTAAGAACAGCAAGGCAATGCAGGTAGCAATGAGCAGAACGTTTGGCTGCCACCATCAGGACTTTCTGAAGGTTTGTTTTGTTTCTTGTTTCTGTTACTTTAACCTGAATCTTTACTTTGGTGAAGATTTCCAGTTACTCCAAGCTGCATAATAAATGACACTGTTGAAAATAGCACTCACATAAGGAACTCAAAACCTCTTGGTTGCTTTGGTAATAGTGACCACTACTTAATAGGTGTACGTACAACTGACGAGAGCTCCTGCACTGTGCTTTATGATTTACCGACTGGCTGCCATCTTTGATAGACCATCCACGAATGTGCTCCCTACCCCCACCCGTGAAGCTGAGATCTCCACAACTAGATCTCCACTGCTAGAGCCCTGCATTGTTAACTATCTTTTGTGTTAACAGTGAGGATTGTTTTTGTTTTGAAGAGAAGTTACAGATACAGTTACATGAAAAGGTCAAACCGTTATGGTTTTAAATAAGTTAAGGCTACCTGACTAGACAAGGAATCAGGGCTAGGAGCGATTGTGTGGGCAGCACTTGGTACTTAAGGAGCCCAAGAGTGTTAGACCTTTCAGCTCAATTAGCTGTTTTCCTTGTTCGTCAGATTATGTGCAAAAGAAATTTTGCTATGAAAATCCACTGCCTTAAATCAAGTCATAAAAGTTACCCAGCAGAATCTGTAAATGAACTAGGAACATGTATTATCTCAATATAATATAATGATTGTAGGCACCTGAGTGTTTGTCAAAAGTAGACAATGAGCTAAGGTTTATTTATTGTTTTTTGGCAAGGAAGATTCATTATGAAAAAAACCTAACAACAACAAAACATACACTTTTAATCAAAATTTGAAAACTTTCTGGGTAAATTAATGAATCAAAGGCTAACTTACATCTATGTAGTATATTTTTTCCCAGTTTGATACCTTTTTTGCAGGAAAGACTCATGATTAGGGACCCTGAATTTGGGAAAGTAAAAAAAAAAAAAATCTGGTCTTTAAATGAACACGCTTTTTTCCCCCTTAACGTTATTTAGCTTCCTTAACATTATCACACACACATACACACACACAAGAGAGCAGCACCAGTGATCTACTTGTCTGCAGTTTAAAAAAATTAAAGATGCTGTCAAAAGTTGAGTAAGTCAGTGAATCATAACATAGTCTTTCTTAGATTTACTTAATAAAATCAAGTAAAGAACTCTAGTTAAAAAAAAAAAAACACCACCAGCAGTTAATGTAAATAAGCACATAAACAATATCAGTGTAGCAGCAAAATAGTTATTGTTAACATTCCGATGCACCTCATTTATTATTTTGTGCAAGAAATATGACCATGGTCTGGTCAATTCCAGATTTCAAACTAAATTAAAACTCATACTTAATTGAGCAAATTATGTGTATTTAAAAATAAATGAATTAAGTTCACCTCTCACAGAAATGATTTTTATAGACATAAGTCATGTGGCAAATAAAGTATAAAATAAATATTGATGACAAAAAATATGGGAATCGACTTCTATAGCTGAATTAGAAGTACAAGGAAAGATGATTTTACAATCTACGTATTTTACATTGTCTTAGGTCTTTCTTATGCTATCGAGGTAAAGCCAGCCATCTGAGATACACGGTTCCTGTTTCCTTTTATTTCTTGCTTTTAATTAACCATAGCCATTTGATTGTAGAGGTTTGTCTGTGACTTAGAGAAACCATCAAATGTTTCATCACACTGGAGTCTGTGCTTTGTGTTATTCTTCTTAACTTTCTTTCATCTTCCAAAATGACGAACACGAATCCAATCCTACCTCTCACACCCGAGAAGAAAACACCCGCGGGATCTTGGGCAGTATCCTGTGTGTGGTTACAAAGCATTCACCTCAGATATTCGTCCGTGGGAGATGGAGACTAGGGGTAAGGAGGCTTGGAGAGACAGTGGAGAGGGGCGCACTGCGGGCTGGAATGTGGCTGCTCGTCAGGGAGAGCTATGTCAGGACTGAAAATGAGAAACAAGCGTGTCAGCAAGAAACACAGGTACAGGGGCCAGGCACACTTGTAAGGGTTAAAGAGACACAATCTCTTCACAGAAAATTTTAAAACAGAAACAGAAACTCTGCACAATAAACGGTTTAAATCTAAAGCATGCTAAGACGACTGGAGTTTTTCAAAACAGTGTACAGAAAGAAAGAAAGAGACAGAGAGAGAGAGAGAGAGAGAAAGAAAGAAAGAAAGAGAGAAAGAAAGGAATTAAAAAGAAGAAGGAAAATGTGGTAGGGAAAGGACATATATAACTCTTCCCCCAATGTTGCTCTTTAATTTCTGCACACAGTCTCGTTTCCCTCAGGTCTTTGGGTTAGTTGCAAGATTTCTTCAGATCGGTTCTTTTTAAACTTTAATGTGCACACCAATCACCTGGGATCTTGGTAAAATGCCGATTCTGATTTGATAGCTCTGAGGGGGGACCTGAGAATCTTTATTTCTAACAAGCTCCAGGGGAATGCAGACAATGCTGGACCAAGCCTTTAGAGAACTCTTCAGTTCTCTGGTAGATCCAGATTCCATAGGATAAGTCCTTTGTCTATTGAAGCCTAATTTGCTCTAAAGGTTGCCACTGCTTGCTTTAGATTAGTGGTGTAAATCAGACGGGACAGTTTTAAAACTTCCTATTCGATGAGCATATAATACAGACTTCCAAACAACCACTTCGGAGAGCCTCCAGTTTAAATGAACACATAAATGTCCAGGCTCATCAATGTTTTGATGAATAATCTTGCAGGATAAGGGAGTGAAATCACTGAATTTTCTACGGTAAAACTATAAAACACATTGGAGTTCAGACCTTTTCAAAGGTAACTAATGGAGGGGAACACACACTATGGGGATTTTTTTTAATAGAAAAAGATGGGCATTTTTCTAACTCTCTGCTTTTTCCCTCATATATTATGAAATTCAGTACCATAGAATTCATTTCTGTCAGGAGTAATATTTGAGAAAACTATTCATGGCTTACCATGATTATGAGTATTAGTATTTATTTAATCATAGTTTTTAAAGCTAATATTATCATTGAATTCATTAAAAATTGCCATTAAAAATACTTTTTATCTTGGGGCAGCTGGGTGGCTCAATCAGTTAAGCATCTGACTTTGGCTCAGGTCATGACCTCACGGTCGGTGAGTCTGAGGTCCGCGTCTGGCTCTGTGCTGACAGGTGGGAGCCTGGAGCCTGCTTCAGATACTGCGTGTCCCTCTCTCTCTGCCCCTCCCCTGTTCATGTTCTCGCTCTCTCGCTCAAAAATAAATAAACGTTAAAAAAAATACTTTTTACCTTTGGTACTGAGAGTATATCTCTTGAATTTTAATACAAAATTATAATTATGTAAAATACCGATCTGCTTGAGGTCATCTTTACCTCCCAAACTCTTTGAACTGCTATGAATTTAATTTCAGAGGAGAGGTGCTCTTCTGTATTGGTAAGAGCAACAAGCGATAACAATGATTTTTCCCAGCTATTTTTAAAATATGGTAGGTGAGCCTGGGAGAGCTGGAGCTTCAACACAAGCACTAAAAAAATATCGCATGGCAAGAGTCTTCCTCCACCCTCCACACAGAGTCAGATGGCGGAGGAAACACAGCAGCAGACTCTCCCACGGACCTAACAGGGCTTCTTTCTATTAAATCTGCATGATTAAGAACAAGTTTCTTCTGGGGGGAACGAAACATATTATTCAACATAAGTTGTGGCAAGCAGCATGGGGTAGTCACATTACACAAGACGGCTGTTTGAAGGCCCCATGTCGTTCAAATACTCTTCTTCATCAAAGAAGACAAGCATTTCTGCTTGACCAGCTGAAGGGTGGAGCAACAGCTTAACTCCAAGTTATAGTCCGCTTGGCCCAACACCATGACACTATGCTATTCATGATAATTTCAAAATTTGTTCATTATTTCAGATTTTTTACATAAAGTGAGGGATCATAAATACTTTATTTCTTTTTTATTATTTTTTTAATGTTTATTTGAGAGAGAGAGAGAGAGAGAGAGACAGAGCATGAGTAGGGGAGGAACAGACAGAGACAGAGAGAGAGAGAGAGGGAGACACAGAATCTGAAACAGGTCCCAGGCTCTGAGCTCTTAACACAGAGCCCGATGCGGGGCTCAAACTCAGGAACAGGAGATCATGACCTGAGCTGAAGTCAGACACTCAACCGACTGAGCCACCCAGGCACCCCCATAAATACTTCATAATACACTATGGCTATTTTAAATTTCCATAAAAATGCAATCACACATTGGCTTACAGGTTAAGAAATTGTTTCTTAGATATAAATATTAGAGAAATTCTAATTATTTAAGGCACAGAATGTATTCAGTTCTGATGACTAAACACCTTCAGGAACCCACCTGTTATTCAACCTTTACCATTTAAGAACCTACTTTTTGTAGGTAGATCACGTTGTAAACAGTTGGCTTAGGAAACTATTATTAAGATATAAAGATGGGTATTTCTTCAGAAAGTTTCTTTTTTTTTGTCCCAATAAGCAACTACTTGATAGAAGGGGAGAAGTGCTAAATAAGAAACATCTGCATATATTTAAATATTACATCCAACGCTGCAACACCTTGGGCACTCTGTCCATATTATAATATCTATCATCTATAAACAATTGCAATAACTTAGCTCTATAATGGAATCAGTCTGTAGAAAGCACATATGAAAAATAGGAGGAAAATGCTCATGTATTCAAAACCATATGCCCAAAAAGTTATTTGAACACCTATGTAAGCTGAAGGAAGTATAAGATAATTTTCATTGTGAGAAACAGAGATAGAGAACACTGATGTATGGTTACTCAACACTGTTAGCGTGTTTCATTTCTCATGTTTCTATGAAATGAACATTCCTTTTCCAGGCAGGGATAAAGCATCAACATGGGTGATTTAAATGCTCTCTATGCTCATCACAGCGGAATTAAAATCGGTGAGCATCTCCTGGCAGCACATTGGTGTGTACTGTAGTGGTGGGACCATGGGTGCCAGACTCGTTGGGCTCAACTGCTTCCAGGATGGGTGACCCCAGAGAAGTCATGTGACCTCCTCCTCCTCCTCAGTGTCCTGGTTTAAAAATGGGTGGGGTAACTGTGCCTACCTTCGGGGGGTTGTAATGATTAAAAACTGTAAAGAACTGAACACATGTCAGTTACATGGTAAGAATTCAAACGTTGGCTCTTAACTTTTCTTGCCAGAAAGAAGTGAAAAGAGCAGTGAGGGCATCAAATTCAAGCCATTTGGCAGCAGGTGTGGGTGGGAAGGAAGACGATCATAATCTCGGTGACTCTGAAAAGGACAGTCTTTTCAGGTCTGTATGTACTTTGTCATTTCTCTGTGTGGACCACAATAAGGGACAGCGGAAGCTTGGACCATGCTGCATTCCCATGGGTAGAAACTGGAAACATCTGTAATTCATTAAGTTGCTTTTCTTTAAAGGAAATAATCCCTGTGAGGGTGTAGCAAACAACCTAAATTCTGTACACTCAGAAGATACGGAACTGGGGCAGGTAACCATTTAGTCAAACTGGTTCCTAAGAAAAAGAAAGGAAGGTGAAATAAAATTCAATGTAAAAAATTTCCCCACTAGCCTTTCCATTCCTTACCCATTTGAAACACTTAAAGAAGTAGACTTCTCCTATGTAGGAGATCAATCACTGGATTCTACTCCTGAAATCATTATTGTACTATATGCCAACTAACTTGGATGTAAATTAAAACAAATTAAAAATATAAATAAATAAATAAATAAATAAATAAATAAATAAATAAATAAGATGTGGGCTTCTTCACACCCTCCACAAGCAAATTAGAGAAGTTATGAAAGAGACCACAGGCCTTTGCCTTGAGGAACAGTTAGGTACTGAGAATGGTTAGTAGTGGTAATAGATATCGAGAGCACACTGGGTGTGCATCACGCCTGTGCCTCACAGAATCCCTCAAAACTATCCTCTTCCTTACTTTATAAGTGGAAACAAACAAACAAACAAAACAACAACAGACACACACAGAAGCTGAGCCAGCAAAAGCAACTTTCCACAATTACACAACTAGCAGGTGGTAGGGGTAGGACTTAAACTCAAACTATCTGCCTCCAGAGCTCATTCACTCATTCCTGTAATCAACAGGTGCTGAACATCGGTGGAGCGGTGGGGATGCCGGGTGGAGAATGGACTGCGGGTTAAGACCCCTTCAACACTCCACACACAGAGTCCCGCTAGGTTGGGTGTGAACATTTATAATTATATTCAATTACTTACACAATTAAAGTGACTCTACAGTTGGCTGCTGTAATAAAATGGCATTCATATGTTAGCAAAGAACATTTCTAAAGTAAAAATCCTGTTGCTGGAATCCTGTTGGCAGACTAGACATCAATCAGGAGATACTGGCTTGGGGCCTATTTAATCGTGCACCGTTTCCTGCTAACTCCCCGTCTCACTTCTACAGATGGCTGGACAACCACCTGGAGACCAAGTCACATGGGGGCTTTGGCTGCCACTGTATTTCTGGGGAGCACTTATGGCTCCCCAGTCCTCCTGGCTCTAACCCATGGCCACGGGCAGCCAGCTACTGATATCTAGTTCTGACATATGTAGAAATACAATCAGACCTGCCCCTGCTCAAAACCAGCCTTGCCCTGGTAGAAGAGCAAAGCACAAATTAAAACCCAGAAAGAACAATAAGTAGACTATACAAGCGGCACCAGACTATAAAAACTTGGCACCATCAGAGGCCAAGTAACTGGAGATGAAGTATTCCACAAGAATGTGAGGTCCTGAGGGGGGCGCTCTGATGCTGAGTGGGAGTGCAGCCACATGGAGGTAAATTCATGATGGATTTGTAAAGCTTTCATTGGAACAGAAGTCGTCAGTAAACTCCCCAACTTAGTGTCCACGGAATATGTAAAGCTGTCTTTAAAATTCTTCAGTTAATCTCACATAAAGGGCACTATCACTGCAAATATTCGTTTTAAATGCCAATTATAAGTTATTCTCCAGCTTTCAAATTCAGTTTTAATGAGGATGGTGGGTGGAGAAAAAAGAGAAACATTTTCATAAAGTTATCTGGCCACAGACATGAGATATGCTTTCTATTCTTCTTGCTTTTTTTTGCCTGAGAACTATATTCTAAGGACAGAAGACAAGCAAAAGAAAAAGTAGGGCAAGCATCCTAACAATTCCAGGTTTTATATTTGGGAAGGTAATGAACCACTGAACTAATTCAACTATTTACTCACACAAGGGAGCTGAAGGCAGCCCTTAGTCTACCCACTGGTAGCCAGTAAAATCAACTCTAGCTCTCTTGTATTTCCATCGGGTACACGTGGACTTCAGGTATCCAGTGTATGTTAGCGTAGCCCATATTTGAGATACAATGTAGCAAATATAATCATGGATAGGAAGTTATGGTGTTAGAAAGGAGAGCTTGGGATCCATGGATCTGACATGCAGCTGGGTGAGAAGAGAAATGACATCCAAATTTACCTGACAGTTGGGCAGTCTTGCCTCCCGGCTAGTTGTGAGCACTGTGGCGGTACGGAGGCAGCAGGCTGCTGACAATCTACAAGAAACTGATAAATTAGACATGTATACAAAGAGATGACGGAGCATCGTGTTAGTAACAGTAACTAAAGCAGTTGCCTGAGAGATTTAGTGAGGAATGTGCATTCTCATTGAAACATCTGGATTAAGCTTTGTTCCCCCCTGAATGATGCCAATAGAAAAGACGTTTTTCTTATTTAAATACAGTATTAAAAAATTAGTGACACAATTAGTCTCACAATTAATCTCACATTTAGTGAGATTTCTCAAGTACTTTTGAACATATGTGGCCATTCATATTTGGTATCAGGATACATCTAAAAATAAGGGACCTATTAATATAATGAAAGATCTTCAAGTTCTGAACTTGATGGTAGTTACATGTTTTGCACCTAGGTCTGCTTTTCCAAAATGGGATACATTCAGATAACTGCCTTTATTGTCAGAACACATGGGCATATTGTCAATCCCATAGGTACACTGAGAAAAGCATGCAATACAATATTTTCCATGATTAAGAAGATATCAGAGAAAGGAGTCATCTTTACAGTTTTCTGATAATGTTATTAATCAAAAGCAAGAACTGCTAGCAGAAATATTAGAATGTTCATTACAATAGCTAATTGTTAGTAACTTGGACTGATAGAGAAAGATAACATGAATGGGAGAATCACTTTTGTTATATTTTTGCCATTTTAAAGTCACATAATATTACTCACACTAGGTTGGCAAAATGCTCGTTAGTGAACTCCATGTGTTAGCTGATCAGTTATGTTAATCATCTACTCCCAAGAAAGACGGTGTACTGGGTGTTCTAAAATAATCAAAGAATAGTCTGTTTATTAGCACCAGACTGTCACCTGAGAAGCTAGTTAGAAATGCATGTGTCATATTTCTGTAAAAAGATTTTGCAGAAAAGTCAAAATTAGAGTTAGACTTGAAAATTCAATTATTCTCAAATAATTGCAGCATGTCCTTTTGCTAACTGCTTAGACCATGGATTTGCTTAGCAAACCTCTTTCCTTATATGTTATAAAGATAACATTTAAGCCAAATTATAAAATCATGATTTATAGCCTTGAATTTTTGAGGCTTCACTGAAATTTCCATTCACAGGCTTGTGTCTAAGTATCACTTGTTCTAAAGCCAGTATATTCTCAATACAGCAAAACCTGCTCATATAACTCCAGAATACCAAAATTTGTGAAAACTGCTAATGCTTTTGCTTGCAACATTGAAACCTCACTAAAGCTGTCTGTGATGCTAAGTAGACAGGCCTGATTTGAGTTCATTCAAGGGAACATCATTACTGAAGGGAGCCTTTCATAGGTGGTCTTTGTTGCAGAATAGCTTATTAATTATTGCTTACTAATAAGAATGAGATCTGATTCTCACTGAGTAGCTTGTGTTCAGATTATCATAGTTAGTAAAAGTCTTTCAAATGTAAGAAATATTTCCATTTTCTCCACTTTGGAGAATTATTTTTTCTTTGCTTTAACTTTGTCTTCTCATTTTGCACCTTGATTAACTCAATGATTCCCTTTTGTAGAAACTCAGAGTCTTAAAGGATGAATTCCTTCATGCTCCTTTTATCTTTTCCAACAGCTTTCTGATCTAAGTGATGATTTAGGGATGTCTTGGGCTAATTCAGATAATGATTTTGATACGATCAGCAGTGTTGTTTAAGTTAACCAGGAGAATGCTGCCCTCCTATGGTGTATTTGGGTAAATACAATGGATGGAAATGAAAGTGAACACTGGGAAAACCACTCTGGAATTTGGCCCTATGTCTTCCATTGCCAGGGAGGTAAATCTCTTCTTTTAAAAAATTTTGGCCTCTGTGGAATGACAAGCCTTAGAATTAATTTTGAGGGTTTACATGGTCTAATTTTTTTCCTATTTCTCCCTTACAATAGAAATATTTTTTGCTAAGGTAGTTACAAATTATTATTCATTCAAAATACGCTCTGTGATAAAATTTAGCAAGCAGATGAGCAGGACCACAGTGTATTCCCTTAATGAATTGTTTAATAAGTGGTGGATATTCCTTACACTTGTAGTATCAGTTTTTTCTACTTTAGTAGTAACATCACCTCTGGGCTCATTATCATTACTACTTTGCACTTGTTATTTGTAAGTACTTAGCAAGTGTTGTCCTTAAAGGTTAAAAAGCAAATTCCACAAATAATATGGTGATAGATGGAAAAATAAAATTTGAAAAACAGCCATATTGCTCTGACTTGCCTTCTAAAACTTTCTTCTCAGGACACCTGGGTGGTTCAGTCGGTTGAGCGTCTGACTTCAGCTCAGGTCATGATCTCATGGCTCATGGGTTCGAGCCCCGCATTGGGCTCTGTGCTGACAGCTCAGAACCCAGAGCCTGCTTCCAATTCTGCCTCTGTCTCTCTCTGCCCCTCCCCCACTTGTGCACTGTCTCTTTCTCTCTCTCAAATATAAATAAGCATTAAAAAAATTTTTTTTAAACTCTCTTATTGGGTTGACAGCCTTCCAGTTACACATACATCTAGCTCAGCTGAACAGTGGGATGTGTACTAGCATGCACTTTGTAAAATGAAGTGGGTGGGCTGGGGATTGGGAAAATCCCTTTACTTTTGAGGGCATAAAAGATGACAATTATGTGACTCATGCAGGATATATTAAAGTACTCCAGGAGTCACTACTGTCACCTGAGCTCATCACAACCATTCAACAATCAAGTTACTAAACTCTGAGTATGTGTTCAAATCTGTGAGGCACTGGGGACAAAAGGAAAACAGAGAAGATATGGTCCCTGGCCAATTGGGTAAAACAAGCATATTCAACCAGCAATTACAATAAGTGTCATGATGCCGGTGGTGATGGTGATGGTGATGATGATGATGGTGATGATGATAACCACCCAGCACTTATTCATTGCTTACCATGTGCCAGGCACTGGGTAGGCCCTTAACATGCATGCTCTCCTGTAATCCTGTTTTATTAATCACAGTTGATGGATGAGGAAAGGAGGACTTAGGTTAAGTAGCCAAAGTCCACCAAGAGGTGGAGCTGGATTTGAATCCAGGATTGTATAAGCCAAAGGCTGAATTGCATTTGCACACAAATCAGTGCATTGCTTTCCAGGATAGGAAAATGTAGGACTCTCAGAGCAGAAATACTTAACTGAGTCTAAATGGCCAGAAAATGCTTCCTGGAGGTTGTAACATCTAGGCTGATGCCTAAAATGATGAGTTAGCCAAAGAACTTCTTAGCAACTATAAATGGCTTATGGTCTCTACTAATAGTAATAAAATCTTTCATCAAAAAATTAAAGTATTTGAAATGTTCAGAACTGAACTAGATAACACTGTATGTTCATAAGGTCACAGGCCTCAGACGTGTCATAGCATATTCAAGAGATTGTTAGTACCTCAAGGCAGATGAATAAGGGATATTATAGCTTAAAGCATTGACAGGTCTATACTGGTATACACATAAAGACTACCCTTGTATGACATTCCTCCATAAACAAAGCCGACTAGAAAGGAAGTTAAAAAAAAAAAAAGGAAGGAGAAAGAAGAAAGGAAATTATTCGCTGAATCAACATGATGTAATTTCTCTTAGGAACTTTATATTAGTTATCTGTTGTAAGTCTTAGCAATGCTCTGGAGGTATTATTTTCACTATTCCTACCATAAGAAAATAAGTATTTTTGATATATGGGAACGATATCAGAATCTCATATACCCTAAGGCTATTTTTTTCCTTTAACATTTTTCATGCACTAGCAACAAACACAGAACTGACATCATAGTAGGTGTTCCACAAACATTCGCTGATTAAATTAATACACGATCACCATATATATTAACTTGCTCACCGTCACACAGGTAGAAAGTGGCAGAGCAAGTATTTAAAACAGGCAGACTTTTCTGATGCTGAGGCCTCTAGGAAATATGGGGGTCATAGAGTCAAAGAAACATAAATAAGAACTTCACCAGGGACACCTGGATGGCTCAGTCGGTTAAGCGGCCGACTTTGGCTCAGGTCCCGGTCTCTCGGTTTGTGAGTTCAAGCCCCTTGTTAGGCTCTGTGCTGACAGCTTGGAGCCTGGAGCCTGCTTCAGATCCTGTGTCTCCTTCTCTCTCTGCCCCTCCCTCACTCATGCTCTGTCTCTCTCTCTCCCTCTCTCTCTCTCTCCCTCTGTCTCTCAAAAATAAATTCACATTAAAAAAAAAAAAGTTAAAAAAATAAGAACTTCACCAGATAGTTGACATAGTAATTTGAAGGCAACCAATTCCCTCAAAACACAAAGCAAGATCAAGGGTGCAAGAATGGAGATAATATGCAATTTCTGTAAATTAACGATTAGGGAGAGAAAGTCTGGTTATAGGGTTTTCCCCTCTGGCTTCTATTACTTTTAAACTTCCTAATGCAACTTAGAAATATGAACCAATTTTTTAAAAAGTCAATGCCTTAGAAGGTCCCATGAGCCTCCTGGTGGCTGTTTGGGGAGGGAGGGAGAGCCTCATGTGGAAGGAGGCAGGGACCACCTCTGTGTTTTGGCTCCACACTGGGCTCAGCAGGCAGTGGTGAGAGGATGAGGACCCTGCGGCTGCAGGGACAGCTTCCTTGGTGCCAGACGCTCTGCGGGAAGCGTAGCAGCAGCTCTTTGTGTCAAATGGTCCCCTACAGAGTGGCCAGCCTTCCCCACCCCTGGGGTTCCAGACCTGAGAACTGACGCATCCCTATCGTTTCATGAGCTCTTATTTTCCACACCACATCTCCTTCCCTCATGACCACAGACTCCGCCAGGCGCTACACATCTTCCTATGAAAATTCCCTGTCCCCTGAGGTTTCCTCGGGCCAAATAATGCAAATTCCTCTTCACAGGACCCAATTTCAACTTCCCTCACTCGCCTCCTTGCTCTCTGACCATGTTCCAGTTTGTGCAACAATCTTCTAAAAGTGAGGTGTTCAGAAAGGAAATCATGTGGGATAAGATGTGATTGGTGGGGTGGGCTGGCAGTCTTGCCTCATTTGAGATACCCTGATTCTATTCAAAGAGCAGAAGCCTGCATGGATTTTTTTTTCTTTTTCCGGCAGATGTGTCACACTGTTTCATACGAGCTCACTTTGCCTACAGAGGGTGCCATCCAGTTATGCTTCCTCCAACTTGTACTTGGGGTGTCTGGAATCCCAATGCGATATTTCATGTGCTTTTTAAAAAAGTTTTATTTAAGTGATTTCTACATGGGGCTTGAACTCATGACCCTGAGATGAAGAGTTGCATGCTCCTCCGACTGAGCCGGCCAAGTGCCCTTCACATACTTTTAATTTTATGTTTATCTACAGTAAGTCTCACCTTTTCCTACCTGATGCATCTTTTAGATCCTATTCTGTCATCTAGTATAGTAACGTCCTCTCCCTGTTATTTCTCCCTCAAATTAGAAAATGTGATAATCATAGCCTTGATATCTTCATCTTTATCTAAGATTAGTAACCAATAATGGGGTCAGGCTAAGTAGAGACCTTATGTCATGAGTACCAATCTATGAATTTGGGCCCTTTGAAGATGTCTTTCAACCAGTTACGGACCTAAACAATTACATCATCTAGAATTTTTCTATCCTAAAAAACATTATAAAATACCTGGTCAGTTGTTTGCCAAAATTCAGGTATATTATATTACCACTCTTCCTGATCTTACAAGATAGAGAATGAAAATAAATCTAGCATAAGTCATTCTTGATGAACTCATGCTGGCTGTTAGTGATCCCTATTCTATACTGAGCATATGAAACCCATCAGCTTCCAGAAATTTCCCTAGAATCAGCCTCAAGGTTGTTGGTCTACGGATCAGAGAAATATCTTTCTTTTCCATTATACAAAAATTCTATTTCCACATTTCTTTCTCTGACTCATCTAGGAACTCACCTTCTCACTTCCATATTCTCCCTGAGCACATTTTCCTCATCTTTCATAAGGCCATGATATTTTTAGCATCTTTCCTTCAACAAGAAAAGTGGGAAGGAATAGTATGTGTGCTTTCCTTTTTTCCCCCTTCTCATTTACAAATGGCAACTCACATACTTCAAAAATGGCAGGGAAAATGAAAATCACGATACAAATGCAAACATGCCTCTTGGCGAGACAGTTAATCACTTTGTCTACTTGATGTACTATTTCCAAGACTGTTAAAAAAAGATGGGCTCAGTAATTAAATTTACCCACTTAAACAACTGCTGTCATAAATAATGATATTACTGTTATTTTCAAATGGACATCACTTTGGAACAAAAATCTTACCTACTTGGAGTAAATGGTCAATATTCATTAAGGACCTTTCAATGAGGACAGATGATTAACAGTAGAAAAAAAAATGTTTAACGATGAAAGTTATTAAACAGAAGGTCAACAGAGATAGTTATAGATTGTCCTAAAATAGCTCCTTAGTTAATGATCCAAACATAGAGACATCCTCTTTTGTGCCCTTATGAGAGATGAAAGGATATCCCTCGTTCTTCTTTCCACACACCTGGCCATATACTTCCAAACTAGTCACTAATTGGGATTTGGGCCATGACAGAAAAGGAAGAGCAGGCAGAAGGAATGCAGAAGGAAGAGGAAAGGATGAGAAATAATGGTAACATGGAACATTCAGTAAGTGCTGTATATTTGCAGACATTAGGCTAAGCATTTTGCATGCAACAGTTCTTTAATCCCTAAAAAAACTTAAAAGAGATAGGATTTATTTTTATTTTGCAAACAAGAACCTGAGGCCAAGGTTAAGGAGTTTGTGCATGGGTACCTTCCGTAAGATTTTTATAGTGATTTTTATAAAGCTTTTTTGGGCTCACAAAACTCAGTTGACTTTGGTTGTCATGATCCTCATTTTAGATATCAGGACACTGAGGATCAGAAAGGTTCAAGTGATGTTCTTTGCACGCTTGCAGAGGGAAGCACAGTGAGAACACAAGCCCAGTGGAATGCCCCATGGATCTGTAATGGACTAAATTTTGTCACCCCAAATTCATATGTTGGAAGCCCTACCACTACCTCAGAATGTAACTACTGTATATTTGGAAACAGGATCTTTAAAGAGGTCATTAAGTGAAAATGCTGCTGTGTTAGGGTCAGCTCTAATCCAATCTGATTGATGGCCTTATGAAGAGAAGGGATTGGGAGACAGAGAACACAGAGACACCAGGGATGGGCTCACACAGGCCATGTGAAGAGAAGGTGGCCATCTACATGCCAGGCGGAGAGGCCTCCAGAGAAACAAATCCTGCCCAACCTTGATCTTGGCCTTCTAGCTTCCAGAACGATGAATAAATAAATGTATATTGTGTAAGCCCCTCAGTCTATGGTCTTTTGTTATGGTAGTCCTCGCAAACTAATATGGAGCCTCTGTAGTTGCTCCAAAGTGGAAGCAGTTAGCACCCCCACTCTTCTCTCTTACTCTGTCACCAGTACTTCTCTAAGTAAACTGAGAACTTAAACTTTTCCAAACTCTAAACAGTCTAAGAGTTGGGACAAATAAATAAGGTTTAATTCAAGGAAACTCAGGGAAAAAGACATATACAAAAGGCCAGAAGCACAAATTCTAAATGAACATCTGTACTCGAATTTCTGCAGACTTTCTTCTTAGCAAAAAAGCATTTTAAATGCCAAAGTGGTCAAATCAGTGGTATTGGCGAAAACTAAACCGATGACAGAATATGATATCTGAGTATTTTCTAGAAAACAAGTTTCTAGAAAAAATGTATAATTATTAAAGAAAAGCCTCCCAAACACAGGAATTCTGGATATTTGCAGATAACAGCACAAAGATGCTCCTCATGATTAGTTACTGTCATACTTATGCCTACAGCCAGGTCTTAAGTGAGGGCTTTACACAACAATCCTTGGGGATGGATAATGGGTAAATCACGATAATTTTCTTCCATCTGCCAATGATACTTCTGCAGCAATTCTGTGGTCTCCTTGCCTTCCTCTTCATTCTCCATTCTCTCTCCCCTGTGCTCCTCAACTTTCCTCCATTTCAGCATGAGATTTAAAGTCCATCAGAGAGACCTTTGTGGTTAGATCCTACTCCACCAAACAGTAGCTGAGGGACACCGAAGAAGTGACTTAACTGTTCTGAGCTTCAGTTTCTCTGTTAAGTGAGGACATTAAATACAACTTTGCAGACCAGGTGAGAGAATGTCTGTGAAAGCATACAGCCCAGGTCTATGGACAGGAATTGGCCATTGATTACACATGAGGAACACCATGGGGAGAAGTCAAGGTGACCTTGAGGTTTTCAGCTTGAAGTAACTAAGTAAATGCTTTTGACAACAGTAAAATTTAAAAAGCCAAGATAGACCATATGATGAAATCATCTTGACAATGATTTTTTTGGGTTTTTTTTTTTTTTTTTGCCCCTATCATTACATTCATCTGAAATGCTCTTCTCTTGGACCATTCAGAAATAACAAGTTTTGTTTTTATTCCTGACCACCCAGAGGGAAGCATTTGCTTCCCCTAAACTCCTTTTGTATACAGCTTTGACCACTGCTGTCCTTGAAGTATGTCTAATTTCCTTGGTCACTCTACGTGGTTCAGAGAGAGAGAACCCTGTCTTATCATTCTTATAATTCTTCGTTTCCCCACAATAGTTTGCTTGGGGATGCATGTGGTGAAAAAATCCTTGTTAATATACTGATTTCATCTTCCCTAAAGGATTCTTGGATTTGTTTCTTTATTAGTACTTCATTAATGCATTGTCTGATGGATCCACTTGAAGAGGGGAGAGTTTATAATTAGGCATTCCTGTCATCATCTTTCTAATGAAAGAATTAACAAGGAGGAAATACTATCTGATAGAGGTTTTAGAGCTAGTTTAGTGATATTGGGTGATTAATTATTGTCCTTTGATAATTGTAAAACTCGGATGTATAAATCTTGAAAATAATTTTTAAGTGCCATTATTTAAAGTGTGCCAAATAACATCAATACTAAATTATTCCTCACTAAATCTACAAAATGATTAATAGTGTGTTAGTGAATTAACAGAAAAGTTCATGGAAAGAAGCATCAAAATACATTCTCCTAATAGTAACGGCTTGAACGCTTAAATAGTCCTATGGATGCCTATACACATAAACTGAAAAAAACAGACATACAGAATATTTAGGAAAAAAAAGAAATATTTAAAGTAGAAACATTATATAAAGAAAAATAATAAGGAGAGCATGAAATAGAAACATTGACATAAATATAAACAGTAATTAAGAAAAGTTGAAATATTTGTAAAAGTCTAATGATGAACTTAAAGGTACATTGACACTAATAAAAATGGATAGCTGTGAATCAACTTTTAGCATTTTATAATCAAACACATAGAGTTGGCTATCTCATCCCTGTTTGCTAAACATACAACATATCCTGTGAATACATTAGTTTCTCTGAAAGTGTCCACCGATAGGACAATAGCCTTATTTCTGACTACTCAGGAGGGTAATCTGCTAATTCATGTCACCAGACACTTCAGCCTTATCTTTCCATCAGTGTTTAACACAGCAAATTCCATGACATGTTTATACCCTTGATAGAAACAATCATTATTCATTAAAATTTTCCAGAGAACAGTAAAGACAGAATTGTTGAAATACATAGAAAAAATTCAATATAGACAATGCAAACATATGACCCGATAACACATCTTTAAACTGGCTCCGCCTTCATACAAATGACAACTGCATATAGTTTATCACATTTTGGTGACAAGCATTAAAATTGTCTTCAATGATGTAGAATCAGAGCATGACTTGCGAAGAAGAGGGAGCATCTTTAGACCTTTCAGTCATCATAGATTAAACAAAAACTTTCACCCAGCTTTCCATCTGCTGTCCTCATGGATATCATATAACTAGCTGATAAAACAAAGCAATATTCACAATCTGTTTTTTATTTCAAACCTTGCGAAAGAGAAATATAAAAATGCCCTGCAATATAGTCAGCCTTCTGCTCCTGAACAATGTATAATGAAACCATGAGCACATGTGTAATCAACTCCTTACGGTGGGAAGGACAGAAGATAAAGGAGGGGAGGGGGATGAAATACAGTGGCACCAAGAGGTAAAAGTACATTTTGCTACCAGATTCTTACACCAATTAGACACCTTTTGGAAAACAGCCTTTTGTTCAGAAATGACCTTCCCAAGGACAATGTTAGCTGGCAGAGTTAACTCAAGGTGGTATGATGGGTCTGTTCTCATTCAGCAAAGTGAATAATAGCACGTAGCAGATGAAGACCAGCTATACCTTTGAAATGTCAGAATTGATTCATCACCAAAAAGACACAAGAGAGAAATAAGTTAAACAAACTACCACCGAAAACCCACCAAAAAGATCAATTGTAAAAATATATCCCGAAAAGAAAAATATATGAGACACCACTCAGTGAAATGTGTTTGATTTTCTTATTTAATATTTTTTCATCATAAAAAAGTCAACACTAGAAAATATTCTGAGAGGTTCAGGGCATCCTCTTCTGTAAAGCGATGGATCTGAAAATTACAGATGTTCACCAATGTCAGTTGTTTCTTGGCTTTTTTCACTTTTCTTGGAAAAGAAGAAATACTGATGTAATCCATATTTTGGGGGGGAAACAATTCAGAAACCCCCAAACTAAACCAAGTGTTACAAAATGCACTATGTCCTCACAAGCAAATTAAATCCTAAGTATAACTCGGTTAAAGGAAAAGCAGTATCTTTAAATATTAAATATTTTTAAAATCCAGGTTTACAGAAGGTGCTTATTCATTTATCAAAGAATAAGGATTTACAATGACAAGCTTCCTAATGTAAAAGTATTTGACTTATGGAAACTTGTTTGAAGCAAAGCTACTCAAGAATAAATCTATTAAAGAAAATGAGGTTCACCTACAGGTTTATAGCCAACTTACCTCTTTTTGCTTTTGATGTCAAGTAGTGCATAAAAAGAGAAAAAAAATGTATGTTTAACTGATTCTGTGTCATTACATAACGGCTTATTCCATAAATACCTACTCAGAGTAAGCAACTAATCTATACTTGTTTTTTTTAAGGACGTATGAATGGAGGCGGAGCCGTGACTGTGGGCTGCCAGAAACCGGTGTGCAAGGTAAGCTAAATAGCATCCTCCCTGTGACATCTGTGCCAGTCTTGGGTGCCATTTGACCAGAGTACCAGGGATGGTACTCCCTCCTACTCTAAACTTGTAATTTCAGATCTTACCATCTAAGCTGATCATCGGTTGATTCTATTTGGAGTCAGACATACCCTTATGTGTGATGAAGAATTGGAAGGCAAGGCCCAGTTTGGAGCGAAAAACAGACTAGATGAACAGCATCGGAGCAGCAAAAAAGTACTTCACGTGAGGAAAGTTTATCCCTTCAACTAAAAAAAGCAACAATTTCATATCTACTAAAAGTAGGTTTAGCTAAAATGACAGTCCTGTTTCTAAACCAGTATCCTGCAAAATAAACACACACATTTTCATATAAGTCAATGCAAATATTTGAAATTAGAGTTGTTTCCTTTAGCTATTTTAAGAGTAACAATCTGATCAGTCCGTTTCTTGAGAACCTTCACTGACCTGAGCAGTCCCCCTGAAGAAGATCTGATTTATGGTCTGGACACATGAAAGTGACATAACCTATACACCAAAAAAGAAAAAGGAAATCTCCAGAGTCCAGTAATGAGCAAAATGGAAACGAACTTGGCTTTTACATGTACAGTTCCTAAAAACTTTGGATTTGTGATGTGGAGAGCACATTAATGACTGTTTCTTTTTGGCTGAGAGGTGACAATTAAAGGACCATAAAATTAAGAGTTATATGGGGCGCCTGGGTGGCGCAGTCGGTTGGGCGTCCGACTTCAGCCAGGTCACGATCTCGCGGTCTGGGAGTTCGAGCCCCGAGTCAGGCTCTGGGCTGATGGCTCAGAGCCTGGAGCCTGTTTCTGATTCTGTGTCTCCCTCTCTCTCTGCCCCTCCCCCATTCATGCTCTGTCTCTCTCTGTCCCAAAAATAAATAAACGTTGAAAAAAAAATAAAAAAAAAGAGTTATATGACATCTTTATGACTTTACTTTTTTTAGAGTAAACAAGAGAAAGGAATAAAGTCAACTGTTTGGTGTTTTTCCTTTTTCCTCTCATACCTTTCAAGCACAATACACTGAGGAAACTGCCAAGATAACCAAAGAAGCATCAATAGATGGTGGAAGAGAGGGGTGTGTAGAAGAAGGGACATACTGTTGCACAAAAGGAAAGCCAGGGTGGCTCCATTGTCATGTAATGAGTATCACCCACGGTCAATCTTTTCTGGTCGATGAGCTGTACAAGTTTAATTACTAGGTCACTGTAAGTAGTCTGGGTGCAAGTGCTTTGGAACTACCTTTTCACTACTTCATTTCAAGCAAGTGTAGTCTTCCCATGAGCATTACATCTACCCATTATTTGCACCATGCTCCCAGCAGAATTCAGGCTGCCCCTTCAGACCCTGACCAACTTGCCCAGAGCTCAGGAGAGCCACTGAAGCCAGTGTTAGCACGTGGAAAGGTCCGTCCCCCAGCTATTTATTAATGCCTCCAGAGAGTTTGGTGATGGGCACCAAAGAAACATATCTAAATTAAATCAGTGGCCTCCATATCATGTGTAATAATCTAGGTATGCTTTTAGAAATTGAGTCCCATCAGTTTTGGGAAGGAAATCAAAGCATTAGCACACTGCAAGAATTCAGTGTGGGACACTGCTCTTTTCTGCCTTGTACAGTCAGTTCATAACACATAGACACTTCAGACTGTCAAACAAAAAAAGGTTGTTCTGTTTAAGATAATGGGAATATTCCTTTTTCTTGTTGGAAAGTGTACTACTTGTACTGAAATATTTTAATGTTTTTACTTGCAAGTCTATTTAGAAACATGGTTGTACACAAGCTCCAGTCCCGATCATGAAGGGAATAATGTGTACTCATAGAATCAGAGTCTCCAGAGTTGGGAGAAGCTCTGTCCATATATCATTATGAATGTAAAGGGGAGTCTACTGTTGTTAACCTCAAAATTGGCTTCACTGGAGACCCATTGTGGCTTTTTCTTATGTTTTCTTAGAGTTCTTTGTAGATATAAAGCATCCCTTTGAAAGCTGAAGTTTGGATTTAACATCCTGGGAAATGTTTATAATCAGAGGGGTTTTGTTTTAAAATAACAGAGGTTGTTAAGTAGTTGCAGTGAGGGCAAACAGTAGAATACAATAGACTAGTGCCAACAAACAGGATTAAATAGTGGGAGCATAGCAAAGAAGAGGCTGATGGCTATTCTCCCCTGGAATACAATGAGGGGAAGGTCCCAGCTGCCCAACAGAACAGAATACTAAAACTCTTCTTTTGCATAAGGAGCTTTGGGATATGAAGGCAAGGTGATGCCAGTGCTAGACAGTTGTAGCACCTGACACCCACAAAGGATACCCAAGATACTAGGTTAGGTGCTGTAGGTAACTGATGACAGGTTGGCAGAATAAAGGCTGTTCCCTGACTTGAGTTGGGAGCATGCACAGGTAGATCACAGAGAACGTGAGCAATTTTTAAATTCAGTATTTGGACTAGTTGGTCCTTTAGTGGCAGAGGCTGGTCAATTCAGTGAGTCGGAAGCAGGATCTCTAATCTAGAAACCTATCCTAGAGGTATACATCTCCTTGATGTTTTCTATCTGCTTACTGATATTTTTTAGTGAGCTAGACAGTGTCATTTGGGCAGAATCAGAAGAAGAAGGCAGTTATTGCCTGGAATGTCCTGTGTCTTTTGTGTGTCCCAGCCCATCTATGCCCCTCCATTATCCTTCTGAACTTAGCCAGTTTATGGAGGCCTCTATCTTTTTTTTCTTTTTTTAATGTTTACTTATTTTTGAGACAGAGAGAGAGAGAGAGAGAGAGAGAGACAGAATGGGGGAGGGGCAGAGAGACAGAGGGAGACACAGAATCCAAAGCAGGCTCCAGGTTCTGAGTTATCTGCACAGAGCCTGACGTGGGGTTCAAACTCACAAATCGCGAGATCATGACCTAAGCTGAAGTGGAATGCTCAACCAACTGAGCCACCCAGGTGCCCCTGGAGGCCTCCATCTTTAGCTGGACTCTAGAGGACACAAGTATGACCTGACCACTTTTGCCCTGAATATGCAATAATTAGGTCTATCAAAAACTATATTTTCTTTCACTTAACGGATATATTGGGGAAGATTTTCATTTTTTCCTTGAAGAATTTAACAAGAAAATTTCAATTTCTGTGGGTTTAAAACTACATACTTATACTAAAATAGTCAACATGGAATAAAAAATATTGTCTAATCTAATATGTACATTCCTGCCACAATGTTGTTTTCCTGAGGATCCCTTCAGTACATTTTTTATCACTGCTAATTTTGCTTACAATGCTCAGATTTTAAATATGGAATCTTTCAAGAAAATTTAAGCTCTGGATAGTATACCTCACAGAGGAGGGAGTAGGAAACAAAGACAAAAATAAAAATAAATTAAAATCCTTTGGTCGTCAGATGTTCCATTCAATTCTGCATTATTTATTGAGTGGCTTTAGTACGCACCATGAAATTATTTATTTAGTATTGTCTTTATCTTCTCTGTTATCCTGGACAAAAGGAAAATACAGGGGACCCACCTGGAAAGAGTTTTTTTGGTGTGCTTTCAGTCTATATATGGTGTCATTAAATTCTGTCATTTAAAACTAGCAGGATGCATTATAAACATTTTCAATGTACTCCCTAAATAAAATGGACTTTTTACAAGCTTGATTACACCAATTTTAGAAAAATTCAGTTGTGTTATTATTTTAAGAATATTTAAGACATATGGTTTCTTAGGATATACCTAAACAATAGGGATTAAATTATAATACTGACAAAGATGCCTAGTAACAAATAAAGGAGAAGTATAAAGAAGAGTATACAAACATTTAATATGTACCTATCTAAAAGAGCATTGCCACCAATCAGGGACAAACAAAGCAGAATAAATCTGCAACAAAAAACATTTGGCCCAATATCTCATTTTTAATTTTATTTAGAGAATGGGGGGAGGGGCAGAAGAAGAGGCAGAGTGAATTATCAAGCAGGCTCCATGCTTAGCATGGAGCCCAACACGGGGCTCCAAACCCACAACCCTGGGATCATGACCTCAGCTGAAATCAAGAGTTAGATGCTCAACTGACTGAGCCACCCAGGTGTCCCCTAGCATTTCATTTTAAAAGAAAACCTAAATATGTACCATCTTAAGTCTCATTTTAAAATTAGATGTTAGTGAGTAAAACTGAAGTTTCTGTGCAGAAATTATATGTAGTTAAAACTATTGGTAAGCAAGAAGGCCTAGAACTACACTGTTCAATAAAATACTACCAGCCAAATCTGGCTATTGAGCACTTGAAATATGGCTAATTCAAACTGCAATGTATTCTAAGTACAAAATATAGGCTGAATTTCAAGGACCAAGAAGAACAGAACATAAGATATCTCACTAATATTTGCTTCTATTGACTGCATGTTGCAATGATAATAATATAGACACACTGTGTTAAAACATATTGCTAAAATTAAGCTCATATGTTTCTTTTTACTTTTTCTCATACGGCTACTAGATTAAAATTACACATCTAGTTCACACTATCTTACTACTGAATAGCTCTGGTCTAGGAGGTGAAACATCTGATGACTCCCATTTTATTGAATAGCAAGAAATATTTCTATTCTACACATGAAAACATTTTTAAGATTTTGTAAAGGGTTCAAGTATATCTTCCTTCTCCTCATTAACATCTGGTTAAAAATAAACAAAAAGATGAATATTGATATAAAGGAAGCCAAGATATATTAAGTGAAAAAAATAGCATGCATAACAATGTTTGTGGTTGTGCCAATGTTAATACATACATATATAATATATACTTGTGATTATATATGTACATATTTATAGATATTCTCTTGTACATATAGAGAATGTTTCTGGAAGGACATGAGAAGGAGGCTGGGAGAGAGCTACCTTCTATTTTATATTCTTTCATACCTTTTGAACTTTGGACCATCATTATCTATTGAAAATATACTTAAAAACTATTTTAAAAACATATAAAAAGGAGTAAGAATAAAAAATGAGGAAAGCCTACATATTTATATGCAATCTTTTACTCTGTACTACATGGATTCATAAACTTTGCCTCTAAAGTGGATATTTTCTTATAATTGCCTTGATTTTTAAGTACCCATATATAAAAACAACCAAATACAGGAACTTCAAGATTTTATATACATACACACATATATATATATATGTATATATATATATATATATATATATATATATCTCACACATTGTCTGAATAAAACAAGAGAAGTGAAGACCCCACTTGAAAAGTTCCCAAATACAACTGTTATGCAGATTTTATTCTATTACCTACATTACATCACATCTGAAATACGCTATTTTTAATCTACACATCAGAAGAACTACATGTATAGATGATAAACCACAATAAAGCCAAATATTTTGAGACACCGTAGAAAATTTGGACTGATTATCAATTATCCACCAAACTGAGGGCCAACTATGTGCCACGAACAGTGCAAGATCTTGAAGAGTAAAAGATCAAGGAACAGGGTTCCTGCCAAAAACCTTATAGATTCATAGAGGAATCTGATTTAAGACACTGTGTCCATGCCACCTGTAGTGAGGCAGAGAGGAAGAGGAAGGCAATTCTATCTAGTGGATACAAGGGATCAGAAAAGTCTTCATAATTTGTGTAATTTATGTACCCAATGGTAAAACTGGTGTATAGGATACATACAGGTTAAACACTTTATAAGAGAAAATAAGAAAGGGGAAAAATCTTAAAATTCTAAGATATTTTTATACTAAACTCGTTATCTAGACAAAAATCAAAACATTCAGCTAAATTAGAGAATGCACAGGTATTTCTCTAACCAAACCAAATATAGAGCTATTGGGAAAAATAAGCTACATTGTTCAGTTTCAATTGGGTATTTTTAATTTTCAACTGGAATTTAATGAAGAGACACATCTCTCAGATGACATTCTTTTTTTTTCTTCCCCCAGATGGCATTCTTAACATTGCATATTCCAACTCAAGATCATTCATTCTATAGGAAAAGATTTCCTATAAAAATGGAATTGCTCCTTGAAAGAAATACTGAAAAGAAATGTGAGGGTGTCGGACATTTCCACTGTAAAATGAAGCATGACTAACCCAGAAAAATAAAAATACTCCTGCAACATACATGATACACTGAAATTTGGAAATCTGAACCAATTTCTAATTGCATATTACATCGGGGCAAGACAGAAACATGTATTTTTCGAGATGTGATTGGTAACTTTCTGAATTGATATTTTTGTTAAATATTTATTTTTGAGAGAGAGAGAGCGAGTGGGGGAAGGGCAGAGAGAGATGCAGAGAAGAGAATCCCAAGCAGGCTTTGCACTGTCAGTACAGAGCCTGATATGGGGCTCAGACTCACCAACTGTGACATCATGACCTGAACCGAGATCAAGAGTCAGACACTTAACCGACTGAGCCACCCAGGCGCCCCTGGATTGATATTTTTGATTTAACTTCTGTTTTGTCAGATTCAAAGTAAGGGCAACATGGACCAGCATCAGAAAACACCCAAGCTTTCATCTGTAAAGAAGAACTCTATAGAAGCTATGTTAAGAGAAAATACAAGCCCAAAAGATTACAAGCTTCTTTTTTTAAAAAATTTTTTAAATGTTTATTTATTTTTGAGAAAGAAAGAGAGAGACAGAGTGTGAGCAGGGGAGGGGCAGAGAGAGAGAGGGACACGGAATCCGAAGCAGGCTGCAGGCTCCCAGCTGTCAGCACAGAGCCCTACTCGGGGCTCAAACTCATGAACTGGAAGATCATGACCTGAGCTGAAGTTGGACGCTCAACCGACTGAGCCACCCAGGCGCCCCAAGGTTACAAGTTTCAACAGAATGCTGTTCACTCTGGCTATTTCAAGAATTAAATCCTGTTGGGGGCGGGAAGCATACTGATATGGGGAAAGGGAACCCACAAAAATGGAGAAGCCTCTAAGGGAAAAAATAAGCTTTAGGAAACAAAAAAAAAAACACCACTGAGGCTGTTTGTTAGTTCAGGAAGTCAGTTCAAATAGCATTCACTGAGCTCCTTCTACCTACAAAATGTGGGAGGATGAAGGAGACAGGCTGTTAAAGTAGGCTGTGGGTACACAGGACATACCAGCTGTCGGGTATGGTTGGACTTCTCTACATTCAGACACATGTCAACATTCACAGTGCTCCAGTTTTGACTTCCAGTCTCTACCACCTCTCATCTGCAAATTTCAGACACTGTATCTGCTTCTCTACCTTAGGTGTTGGCACATCCAATCCATTCTCCACCTTTTATCAGGGCAATCGTATATAATGAAAACCTGTTCTTATTCTTAAAACAGTCATCTCTGCCAATGGAATAAAGTCCACTCTCACTAACCTGGCCGTCTGTTTTCAAGTCCTTGCTTGTCTTTCCAGTGTCATTTCCCATCACTCCTCAGTCCTGCTGCAATTTCTAGTTCCCAACCTCGTGGCCTTTGTATTGGTCGACCTCCTTTCCTAGGAGGCTCTGCTCATCACCCACACCTGCATCCCTATCATCTGCCCATCAACATCTAGCCACCTTTCACGACTAGGGCTTGCATTTCTTTTGGGAGAATGTTCCTAAACACCCAAAACCCTCTGTTTATTCTGGGAAAACCTAATAACACCGTTACTTATTTGCCTACCTACCTCCCCTACAGACTAGGAGTTTCTTGAAGCACAGGGATGGTGTTTCCCTTACATAACATATTATGTCAAGAGCCAAGAAAAGTGCCTGACACATAACGGTGGCTCAATACATTTTGTTACATTCTGATGAATGAGTGAGTGAGCAAATGAGTTAAGAAATATGGTTTTGATACATGCTTAAGAGCATAAACTGCAATATAAAAGACAGACAAATAAACGTTTGAATGCAGTGAAATTTTCACTAATGAACATGTTCGTGTCTATTGTTGACTATACATCTGAAAGGGTGATTGCATATCTAAGGTTAACACATTTCTGTGAGCTGCTTTAAACACGGGTAAAATCTAAAACATCATACAAAATGTTCAGATTTCACAAGAATACCATTCTCTCACACAAGTTCAGTAATGGTGTCAGAGAGAGGGAGAGAAAGAGAGAAGTGTGGAGGGACAGAGGGAAGTGAAATGATATGGGAAAGCAAAACATCCAAAAGAGAAAGCTCCTAAACGGAAAATGCAGCACGAAGAGCAAACTGCTTAGGCTGTTACTTCAAGAAGAGAGTTCCAACTTGCTTTTGTAAGTGTGAAATTTCTTGTTTATCCTGTTGCAATACTGTGATTTATAAGAAAGATTTATTTGGTCTTTGTCCATAGTTCCAGGTTCACAGCTCTCAAAACAAAAAACAAAAACAAAAACAAACAAAAAAAAACAACCCTTGGAATTTCCTAAGTGTTGGGAGTGACAATGGTGTCCCCAGTTATGTTAATAAAGTGACTTTTGGACTCTGCCTAAGGATGGAGGCTGGTTACCAGGAGAATTAAGAGAACTTGCCATGTGATTGGAGGTTTGGAACTTTCAGTCCTACCAGGCCCAACCTCAGGGGAGGGGAGGGGGCTGGAGGCTGAATCAATCACCAATGGCCAATGATTTAATCAACTGTGCCTGTGTAATGATGCCTCCAAAAAACCCCAAAAGGACTGAACTGGTGAATGCCTGAGGAGATTTGGGGACAGCAGTGTGCTCTGGGAGAAAACATGGAACTCCCAGTTCCTTTGCCATACCTTGCTCTGTGCCTCTCTTCCATCTGGCTGTTCCTGACTTAGATCCTTTTACAATAAATTGGTAATCTAGTAAGTAACATATTTCTCTGAGTTCTGTGAGCTGCTCTAGCAAATTAATGAACCTGAGGAAGGGGTCATGGGAACTCTGATTCATAGCCAGTTGGTCGGAAATATAGGTAACAACTTAATTTATGATTGGTATCTGAAGCCAAAGTGGGAGTCATTGGAACCCCTAATCTATAGCCGGTTAGTTAGAAGCACAAGTAATAATCTGGCCTTTCAACTGGTGTCTGGAAGCAGGGAGCAGCAGTTTTGTGGGACCGTGGAATGCAGTGTTATTTCTGGATACACAGTGTCAGAATTCAGTTGAATCGTAGCACACACCCTGACGGTGTCTGAGATTTGTTGGTTGGTGTGGGGAAGCCTCCACACAGACACAGATACACACATTGCAACTGGGTTCAGGAACCTAATTTACCTGTGCAAATCATGCAGTCAAGTCTTTACTGAAATAGCAACTCTTACCTATACGTTACACGGATTTCTTTCACATATTCTGGTAGACTGATTGTACGTATTGATGAAATAGTAAGATGTTATTATTGTTATTATTATTATTGTATAAATAATATACAACCATTTATATTATAAATAATATAAAACAACTAATGATTTTATAAAGATGCGCCACCTGCTGCCTGATTGTAAACTCGTTGATGACAACAGAGTCCCTTTGGATTCAAATTCATCAAGGATAGTAGCCCTATGTGTGAGGACACTACATTTTGTATGCCATGATAAGGACAAAGTCATCAACAAGAAAGTCAACAAGCTAAGGACAGAAACTCTGGAATTTCAGGGGATGAGGCAGCAGACACAGCCGAAATCAGAAGCAAAGGCCAAAATTTCCTCCAAAAGGTTATATTAATGTTGAAAATTAACTAGTACAAAACAATCTATTAATTTTGAAAATCAGTGCCCCATCCTAGAGTTGATTCTCCAGAAACTGAGAAATTGTAGCTTGAAGATGGGTTTTCTCCCGACCATCTCAAAGAAATAAAATCTATTTGAAAATATACCTTATATATGGTAAATAATATTTTGTGTTTTGTGTTTTAGATTTTTAAATGAGATTTATATCTGTCATAATTCCTCAACAAAAGGCTTCAAAACAAACTAAACTCTTTGTATGTCTACTGAAATGATTTGATTAATTACTTCAGTGGTCCTCAATAGAAAACCCACTTATTAGAATAATAATAATCACCTACAACAACCTATTAAAAACATATTTCAGAAAGCTTATCAAAAAACATTCTAATAAGTTAACAGGGAATTGTCCTTTTAAAATGATGAACATATATTGTTACTAGCTAGTAAATTTTATAATTATCAGTAACTTACAGTAAACTCACGAATAAAAAAGACTAATAAAATCTATTATTTCCCATGGGTTTAAAATACTTCTTACAGAGAACATTGGACTGGATATATATGGTATATTTTCCCTTTCTCAGCTTACTGAACATATTTTATATAGTAAAACCATTATAAATAATACTTAATATGTCTTACCCAATGCAGTTCAGCCTAGGAAAAATAATATACAGTGTCAATAACCCTAATATATTTTTTGAAGCTGCAATTTGGTATAGGTAATTAGTCACTTTTTATAGTAATTGATTTAACCAAAACTTTTTAAAAAAATGTTGCTGGGTTGCTCTAAAAATTGATTAAGAACTAATCTGGTTGGGCCCGTGGTATAAAACTGAAAATTCCTTAGGCTATGATAACAGCTTTACTCCCTCCCCTCTTCCGTTATTTTAACTTCAAATAAATGGTTAAAAATGTAAGGTTTATCGATATATAGTAAGTTGTGATTAAAATGATTTTCTGGCCTAGTGATGATTCTGAATGCCACATTATTTACATCTCTAATCTTGTATAAAATAATAATTTCTAAGACCAACGGCATTTTCTGGTTATTTGAAACTCAAGCGTTTGAGAAAACATAATGCTACTCTCGTTCATGTAGGCTCACTAGCCTTAGAGTTGCAAGATGGGTACAGTGTGCAAAAAGAACTAGAAACATTCAGAATGTGTGGAAAAGGGAAAAATATTTTGTGAGACTCTTAGTACACTGATCTATCCTCTTTGACAGCAACATCAAAACGGAGCAAAAAACATAAAGATTTTCATCATTGTAACCCAGTGATCTCACTTGAGAAAAAAACGAAACCGATGAGAAGTTGAATGCATGAGGGTATTTCTAGCAGCACTGCGGAAAATAACAAAGAATGAAAAAACACCCCAGCGGTTAACAGGAGAAGTAGAGATTAAAGGAATAAAATCTGAAACAAAATTTATGATACAACCTTTAAAAATAAAAATAGTCGAGGTAGTAGCATAGAAAAGTTTACAATGTAATGTTAATGGTTTCGACAGTGTAATGACAATGATGTAAATACACATTAAAGTAAATAAGGATCAAATGATCATACACAAAATGAAAACAGTTATTGTTAATATTTATTAATTTTTAATCTTACTGATAGGTCACTTTTTAATTCAAATACAATAGGGTTCCTAATTAATCATAGGATTTCTTTCCTAAGTTCCAATAGATAGTGCTACTAAATCCACTTGGAACACTAAAACAACTTGAAGTGTTTTATTCAAGTTAGATATCCTGATGAATCACAATCGTTTTGGTGATTTACAGATACTTCAAGGTACCTTCCAAAGGGGTCTGAAATATTAGGAAATGAGCTATGAAAGTAAGAACACCTGGCAGAGTTGTAGGTTTTTGTTTGTTGTTTTTGTTTTGTTTTGTTTTGTTTTTTGGCATACATTTTGGCTGTTATGCTCTCCCAACTCGTTATCATCACCCATTTGCTCAAACATTCTTAGAATGTTGATTATGTGCTATAAATTTCCACACCACACCTTTTCATCCCAATCAGTAGGCTGATTCGTGAATCATATGAGGATATTATTACAGATCCAAAGGCAGCGGTTTCCAAAAAGGAATTAAGGTAAACATCAAGTAAATGAGGTAGGTGAGACAACTAAAGTGAATTAAAAAAAAAAAAATCTGTGGCAAACTCAAAGGCTATAGTAGGGTTCAGAAGATAACAAAAATGGGTGCAGCAGGCTGGGTATCAGTACTCGGGAGTAAGGGGGCTGTGGAAAAGTGCATAAAAGCAGCAGCCAGTACGAGGCTCTGACAGGTTATTGACACGCATGGACACTGACCTTGGGCTGTCAGATATTCAGAATCTTTCAAGGGAGGCCAGAAATATAGATGCTCGTGTTGACAGCTAACTTGAATTAGTTTTACTTTTTCATTCCCTGTGACAACTAACCATTATGCTGCCTTTGGGCTTATTTTGTTTCATGGACTTCCTGTATGACACCTTTGACCTATAATTAGCGTGCAGGGATTTCTCAGAGGGCTGAACTTTATTTGCCAGAAGTCACATAGGAAGCTCTTCATAGGAAAAATTTTTTATAAAGAAAAAGAAAAATGCAAAACAGTGAAGCTAAAAATAAAATGTGAGCATATTGGTAAGCATAAATCAATAAGGGCTTGCAAACTACAAGAATATTACATTAAGATGTAAATGTTCCAGAGGAGCAAAACCTTAGCGGATTTTACTTCTATTTTCTCTATAGTGATTGAAGAGACATTCTGAGTCACTACAAAAGGAGATTAGCCCCAAAGGCTTTTTATAAAGATAGCTCCCTTGACTGAAACTACCTTAAAAAATATCAGAACAAAATGACAAAATTTGATCAAGATGGAATCGCTATGAGCTACCACGCTGCAGATAGGACCCAGGGGGTGTGTGCCCTGCATTACGCCTGTTGCTAGGTTCCCTTGACCTATCCCATTCCTTCCAACTCTCATTTTCCATCATTGGCTGTTAAAAGGAAGTCCTTGGAGACTCCTAAGGAATGCTCGTCTGGCCGAGTCAAGGAGGAAACGGGACGCTAGGCATAAAGGCATTTTTATGTTAGCTGCAGGAATTTACCTGTGGTCCAAGTTGGACTCCGTGGATGGGTGGACATGAGTGGTTGGGAGGAAGGGGGAGTGGTCTACTCAGCTAATCATCTGCATCACATGCACCCAAGGAAAAAATGTTTACCTGGTGGAGCCACGGTTAACCTTTTTTCCTTGCTGAGCCGGTGCCCTTGGATGAATTCATTCATGGAAGGGGGGCCCTTCAGAAGAAATGATTCTGTGGAGGTGGGATCAGGGGGAACTCTTAATAAATTCTGTAGGTAGGTAGCCCCTGAAGTCCTGGGACGGCTCTGATCACAAAGGGAAGGTGAAAATTGTCTTGCAGGAGATCCAAGAAAATACATATAGGAAACAAAAAAGTTTTACTTTAATTACCTTTCAAAGCCTCACCAGTGACAACATTATTTACATTGGCATTTAATTTTTTTAAAACATGTAAGTCAAGATTTTTGCTTATTGCTTAGTTTCCATACCAGGATACAACCCTATTTGGAAACTGTACTGGATACTGGAAAAGAAATTTATTATCGTTAGTCAGTTTGAACCGCAAACAGAAAATATTTATATTATTTGATACTTTACTGAAAATTCCTAAAATACAAATTTTACCATTAACTGAAAATACAGGGTAAGTAATTCAACACCCAGGACTCTGTAAAAAGGTCACCAAATCAAGCCGCTAATAACCCTGCAAATGATTTCTTTGAGCAACATTCACATACGAAATGAAAAGGCACAACAACCTGCTTTTAAGGAAAAGACTACACACAATCAATTCCATTTACCTAAATATAGACATCTCCTTTGAGTCAGTTGTCAGATTTGGTAATGTGGACAAGCTTCCCTAAAAGAACATATTCATATCCTTGTCGCATTAAAGAGAAGCTGGTAACTAGCACCATTACCAGAGGTACAATGACTTTTAAACGTCACGTAAAACGCAGCTTCATTCTTAATATCCACCTTTTTTTGTCTATCAATTTTTAGGTTGGAGGTAAGGGAGAGGCAAATTTATGCATACAAAGAACAGCAAGAATGTTGACAGATACTCAAAAATTATATTATGGTTAATCAAGATGTGGGGCATGGGGGACAGAAAGGAACAAATAAACACGATTATCAAAAGGATTTGATTTGGAAGGGCCAAGCAAGGCCCATTTATACACCCACTCCCAGTTTTTCTCTTCCTTCCCTTCCTCCATCCTCCACAATAAGAGCACATTAATTTTTGCAGTTAACTAAAAATCTGGCCTCTGCACCATACTATGAAGATCGCTGCATGCATACCTTTTCCTCTGAGTGCCACTGCTGACCCGAATGTTGGGTGTCTGTGGGCCCTGACTATGCAGGAGGTAAGTGTCTATGGTGGGCACGGTGACTGATGCCTCCCCACTTACTTTAGGGCTGCCGATCTTGCTCTTTCCAAGTTTGCCTTTGCTGCGTCGGGACTGCTCATGGTCAAACTCTAAGTCCTCCAGCCGCTGGGTCAGGGCGAGTTTTTGCTGGATAGCCATTCGTAACAAAGTGTTTAGAGTCTTCTTCTCATCCTCTGCGGCTGCTAACTGTCTCTGCATCTCATCCAACTGTGTGACATACTCATCACATCTAGAACCCAAATAAAAAAGTGGTCAGGAGAAAATCTTGGGGACACTAAATGTGGAACTTGAGTTGAGAATTTCACTGGAATTTAGATTTAGAACACTGGTCTTCCCTGAGCAGAATGGAGGTAACCTATTACAGTGGAAAACTGGAGAAGGTTCAAGAACTGACGGTTCTTCCATACCATGGAGTGCATATGGGGACACTCTTAATGGATGACATCTTAAACCCCAGTGACAGAGTTATTATGGAGGCTGCTCCATGGTGGCAGAAGAGTGAACTGTAACATTTCAGGTAATGTTCACATCATCTTAGATGTGTTACAATAGCTTCTTCTACTGTGTAACATGATCTTCTTCAGAGGAATGTGACAGGTTTATCATAGACTAGGCTTGTAGCATGCAAAGGAATAATAGTGTTTATAAAGAAAACATTTCCTCCTTTATCTGTATTTATAGGTTTTACTTTGAGTCCCCATTGCAGCTGCACTGTTTTCAATATGGCAGATTTGCCTGAATTAGAAACCTGAATATTTTCAAAGATTTCTTAACCAGAAGATAAAGCCATAGATGTCAAAGAAAATCAAGATTTGCATAGGGTTTGATACAGATATAGCAGGCTGTCGGGAACATCTTTCTTCGGCTTTGATACTTGTGCTGTAGCCAAAAGATAAGCTCAGCGATCTTTTTTCCCCAACAAAAGTAAAATCTAAGCACACAAACATTTGGAAGGGAGGCTTGATCACACAATTTTCAGGTTTTTTTTCTGCGTTTACTTACCCACTAACATAATAACAACAAATACTCTTCATGCACCAGCTGAGAGTTAATGACTTGATGGAGATATCCAAAATGTGCCGTGCAAACTTTGAAATTAAGATAAGCCTTGCAGCATTTTAAAGAAAAAACAGACTCTAGGTGAAAGAACTTGAAATGCAGGTGGGTCCCATTTTTGTTAAACTTAAATGTCAAGAAGCATAGTAGGGATACCAAAAGAAATATTGTGTCTTAGTAAAATACGAGGTGGGTTTAACATCCTGGATTTATTTTAATTGGTCAGATAACAATACTTTTAAAAATACTATGGAGCAAGGCAGTTACTATACCTAAAAAAACAAAACAAAACAAAAAAACAAATTTCTGGTTATTTAAGCCAGATTAAGACTATAAATGTCCCATTAAAAATATTTTGATTTCTGTTTAAAAGAGGAAATATATATATTTTAATTCTGCATGTAATGCTGACTGATTTCTTTCATCAAAGAAGGGAGCACTGTGTACCATCCCCATTCTCTATCCTGCCCCCCACAGTGGCCAGAGGTGTATAAATATATCCACTCTATTTCTCAAACTCTCCCAGGATCAGACCCAGAGGTCAGCTCATTCAGGTCTTCTGCATCTCTGTGGTTCACCAAGCACTCAGCCCTCTAACGGCCATCACCAAGAGAGTCAATCACAAAGTATGAGCTTGAAACTTTTCTCTCCTCATATGCAAGAAAGCCGGACAGATTCCAGGGCTCCTATAAAACCCAGGGTTTGTTTTGTTTTGTTTTGTTTTTTACATTTATATCAGCTACATATAAGTTATCTACTAAATCTGCAAATAAACCCATAGTTATGCTTTATGAATTTTGTACCACGTGTGTATTATATAAGACACATGACTGCTTTTGTTTTGGTACTGAATTGTGACAGTAAAAAGGGGATGGCGACACTATTGGAAATCTCAAGATTTTGAAACCTTTGAATCCATACATGCTTAATCACTTCAAGTTTAAACACAAAGCACTTCATAATGAAACTGGTGGGGAGAGGTAGTCACTAATATTTGTCTAGTTAATTAGCATGGCAATGTGAAAAACTTGGTGACAAATACAATTACATTTTAGAAATTATAATTTAGGAGCGCCTGGATGGGTCAGTTGGTTGAGCGTCTGACTCTTGATTTCAGCTCAGGTCATGATCTCACAGTTCATGAGATGAAGACCCACGTTGAGCTCTGTGCTGACAGTGTGGTGCCTGCTTAAGATTGTCTCATTTTCTCTCTCTGTCTGTCTCTCTGTCTCTCTCTCTCTCCCTGCCCCACTTCCCCATTCATGCTGTCTCTCACAAAAAAAAATAATTTAATTCATAGTGTATTAAAGTCCAAATAATTAGCTGATATAATGAGTACTTATATTCATCATGAACATGTCTTTCTCATGCAATACTTACTAATGATAAGCACTTTTATGTCACAGAAATAAATTTCAGTGGTGATAATACAATATTTATCAATTTTAAGAAAAACATTTCCTTCCCATTATCGGAGGCTTTTTTTTGGGGGGGGGGTCCTAATTCTTTTTGGCACATAAGCTCTAGGAAAAAATATCTATTAATTTAAAAATACTTCTATGTAAACGAATTGCTTGATCCAGTGTGTCCAGTAGAGGGCTCTGGAAAACAGCACACAACATTTTGCCTTAGGTCAGAGTGGAATCTCAAGTATTTTCTTCACCCCTCACCCTCTTAGATGGCACACCAAGATGTGTGCATGTGAATGTGAATTTTTAAAGTCTTTCTCCCAAGCACCCCACCTCATCTTGGAAGAAAAAACTGTTACCTTGTTGCAAACATTGCTCTCAGGGATGAGAAAGTTGCTGCATCTTCTTTCAAAGCCTTCAGTTCATTTCTAAGCTTCGTCATAGTTTCAGTCACCATTGCTTTCTCATTTTCATATTTGTTCTTGAGATTAGCTAGAGCCACCTCAGCTGTCTGAAGCAAAAAAATCACAACGCTTAGGATTTTCGTATCAGGAAAACCTATCATACAGATTTTTCCATGCTGGGTCTAGGACTTTCTTTCATAAATGGAAAGTGAAATTGGTTTGGTTAATTTTATATAAGCATATATATGTACTTGGACGGACATAAGGCAGTTTTTCTTTAAAATCCATAACATGGTTAAATCGCCCTGGAAGCCAGCTGTGAACCAGAGTATCAGAAGCTAAGGAAACGATCGTAGTTCAGAAAATATTTTAATGCAGATTCCTGAGTCTGCAATTTTTCAGACAGAAAGGGAGCTAAAATTAAACTTTATCCAAGAAGGATTTTATCAAGGAGAAGGCAGTAAAGAAGCACAGCTTCCAAATGAAATACAACAGAATGCGGGGCGCCTGGGTGGCTCTGTCAGTAAAATGTCCGGCTTCAGCTCAGGTCGTGATCTCACGGATCGTGAGTTCGAGCCCCATGTTGGGCTCTGTGCTGACAACTTGGAGCCTGGAGGCTGCTTCAGATTCTGTGTCTCCCTCTCTCTCTGTTCCTCCCCCACTTGTGCTCTTTCAAAAATAAATAAATGTTAAAAAAAGTAAAAAAGAAAAAGAAATATAACAGAATGCAAATATTCTTACCCCTGTGCTCTAGGGGCCTAAAACATAGAATAAAAGACACAGGCCATTGCAGTTTATAGTATGAGTACACAATAAACTATAAATCCCTATTACATGTGTAAGGAAAAGTATTCACAAGGAACCGATTACTTCCTGCCTTTGCATACAACTTCAAAACAATAAATTATAGTCTAATTTAATTCTTCACAATTTCCATAAAAAGGAGAAATTCCAAAATGTTTGAATGAATTAAAATATCCCTTTGAACTTAGAATTTGGGCATTTCTGAATCTTTTGGAATTAACAGCGTTTCAAACTGAAAACTAGCTTGACACACCGTAAGAAGAAAGAAAGATGTTAACTGAATCAATGCATGAAATCAATGTGTATTCAGGGACTGCCTGTTTAATGCACAGCACATGGTATATATATATATTGAAGCCAAACAGAAAACATACCATTTAAAAAAATTTTTTAATGTTTTATTTATTTTTGAGGCAGAAAGTGACAGAGCATGAGCAAGGGAGAGGCAGAGAGATAGAGGAAGACACAGAATCTGAAGCAGGCTCCAGGCTCTGAGCTGTCAGCACAGAGCCTCATGCAGGGCTTGAACTCACAAACCGCGAGATCATGACCTGAGCCGAAGTCGGACGCTTAACCGAGTGAGACACCCAGGCACCCCGAAAACATACCATTTTAAACAAACTGTTAACCACAGCTTTTCAGAGTGTGTAAAAATACTCAATACTAATGAAAAAATCCACTACTAATGAAGAAAAATCCATTGCTAATGGGATGTTCCTGGTTTTTAACATTTCCTTTTGTGCTTAAAATGGACAGCTTGAACTTTCTTATGCAAAGTGCCAACTTCTATCGGGATACCTGGATTCTTTTTATAATTAAAACAATGTTAGGATAGAGTAACTTGTTAATGTCTTGATTCCAAAGTAGCTTCTTATAGGTTTTAATTGAATTTAAATTCAGATTAAAATGAGAATTTACTGATAAAATATTTTAGCGTATTCTGTAGCTATAACTCCATGGAATCTTCAGAAATACTACCGATTCAGAAAATTATCCAGAATGCAGAAATTGATCTGGGGAGAAAAATGGCAGTTTAATTTTTTTTTTTAATTTATACATATATTCATATAGAACCGTTAAGCTTAAGTTGTGAAAATGTAGGTGTAACAAATTGGTAAGCATATGAAGCCAAATGGTCAGTTATCCAAGGGGAGGAGAGAAGGGAATAACAGAAGAGCAAGATCTGAAATAGAAGCACAAACTCATTTATTATTTGTGAGAAATGCCCCCAAAGACTCAGTTCTGTTTGTAGACTTGTTGGTCCAGACTGCACAAAGCTTTTTCAGAAGTTAGAAACTCTAAGTATCTTCAGCCCATGAGTAGATTTGCTGATGTCTGCATTTTCTACATTCTCCATGCTCCCTAACTTAACTTTGTAAATGAAAAATCTTGCTTCCAGCCACAGACATCTTCACAACCATTCCCTGAATATATCATTCTATTCTTTGACTTTCTACCTACTATTCTTTCTGCTTGGAATTGTTTCTTCCTCTCCTGGAAGACAACTCCTTATCCTTTAACAACAAACTCAAGTAAAACTGCTTCCATGAAGTCTTTTTTTTTTCCTAACTCCTTTAGGAAACATCAATTGCTTCCTCGGCAATGTTTCCATAACTTCTATTACAGCATGTATAATATCAAACTGTAATGATCTGTTTCTTTCCCAACATTCTCACCAGTTTGCGAGTCCTATTCTGAAGGGCAGGGACCATGTATCAGTCTTCTTTGAATGTTTAGCATCTAGCACAGTTTAGTACACAGATGCTATTTCATAAACATTTGCATATTTCAGCAGAAGACACTGTGCATACAGAAAAACCTGAAGTCTATGAAAAAATTCATAGAGAATGCAGAATGTCTATTTTTAAAACAAGAAGATTCCCCCTTTTCCCTTTATGACAGAATTCTTACCTTAGTCTTAATAGTGAACATTCCACAATGTCTAAACATAATGGATGTCATCTGCAGACATCTGAAGTTATTTATGGCACATAAGCATCATAGCGATAGGGCCAACATCATTAAAATGTAAACTAAATGCATGGCTAGAAATGTGTTTTCATTTTATTTACTGAGACCATAAGGTTTGTGACGCTAGTGTAATGCAAATGGTACCACAAACCACTGAGAAAATAAAAATTCAGCCAGGAATGCTTTGTATTCCTGTATTGCACTGAATTCCCATGATACTGTTTATACCTCTCAATGACATGTCCTACTCTGCAAACAGTTAACAGGCATGTGTTCAACTCCTACTAGATTACTTGGTCACTTAATTGGCATCATTATCTACCACCTGCCTTGAACTATGTAATAAATGAATGCTCATTCACAAATTAGTCTTTCATGGCTTATCAACCATGCCTATCTATACTTCTGCATCACTTAAGCGTCTTGTCACTTATAGATCTAGATTTCTAGGTTGTTCATATTCAACCTTCAGGAAGAAGTCAGAGATGCTATTTGAGTGGCTTGAGCAAGAATGCCCAGGATATTAGGTCCTTGATAAAGGTTGTCTAAGCCTTATCTAATGTGGTTTTTAGTGATATGGTATTGGTTTTTTATGATTACTCTAAATAACTGGGTCTTTGGATTGTAGTAGTTTATGGTAGCAAATTATTTTTTTTTAAGTTTTTACTTACTTATTTTTGAGAGAGAGATAGAGCAGGGGAAAAGCAGAGAGAGAGGGACAGAGAGAGAATCCCAAGCAGGCTCTGCACTGACAGGGGCTCGAACTCAGAAACCATGAGATCATGACCTGAGCTGAAACCATGAGTCGGACACTTAACCAACTGAGCCACCCAGGCGCCCCACAAATTCTTTCATTCTGACCTCAAATTGGAGTCAGATCTCTCGCAAATTCTTTACTCATCCTAATCTCTTCTATTTCCTTGAAGTGATGGCACAAAAGAAGGTCCTAATTTGTCCTTAGATTTATATAAAACATGTTTACAGTGCAAAGAAATTACTGCTTGTGGGATAGACCTCCCAATTATATCAGGGGATTTATGGGAACTAAAGACAAAGACACTATAAAACTGTACTGTGGATGACACAATATTGGTGTGGCTTCCCTCATATGAGGGTAAAAGGAGAAGGAGCATTGCATCTGAAATTAACCCTCACCCCCCAACACCAGCACTGCCTACATTTGCAAGAAGGCATTTGATGCTTTCCCTTTATCAACACCCTTTATCAGCACCCTTCTCAAATGTATCTTTTAAGGTTTATGTTCCAGAGAAACTAAACAGAGGTTAAAAATATTTTCCCATCTATATTTCACAGCATTCTCACCCAGGTAAAGCTCAAGGGTGGAAAACAAATTCAGTCACAGAGAAGATCTAGGAATTAGTCAGGTAGGGTCATGTTGTAGCATTCCTGCTTATTCCGGAAGGACAAGATCTATGCTTAGGAAAAAGTTTCCACAGCTTAAGCTAGGTGATGAATTAACATCGCAACTGAACCGAAATTTCAGATACGTGGTCCCTGGCAGAGCTCAGAGACATTCTACATCTCTCTCTAGAGGGCTCCCCTCTGCTTGCTCTGGGGCTTGCCAGAGTGTCTCCCTGGTATATGCTGCCATGCCAGCCCATTCAACCCCCCTCCATCTCCTGTTTCCACACTCAGTGACTGCTGGACTCCAGCTAAGTACTGCCTGAATTGCCTTTCTACATCTGCAACTAGATCTTCCTCTTGGATCCTGCTTTAACTTCCTCACCTCGACCTCCCCTAGAGGGGCATAGCTACTCTCCTGTATCATCTACTCACTCACTGAAAAATAATTATTACATTCTGATCTGGCACTGAGACGTAGTTTGATTTATTACTCTGCTGACCAGGAATCTGAACTCTCACCCTGATGATAACGGACACTAAAACCATTAAAGAATTAACTAGTTAAGAAAGTGTTGGCTAGCATGTTGTCAGTAGAATGAGATCACCTGTTTGTTGGCTTTCAGTACTGCTCTCAGTGTGGCAATCTGCTCCCGTTTGGTGCTCAGCAGGGACTTGAGTTTGAGGATCTCTTCCATTAAGGCTTCCTTGTCTTTATCAATCATGGGGGCCAGCTCCCGTGCTGCTGCTCTTTGACGAGACAGTTGCAAGGACCGGTCCACAGCTTTCTGCAGATGTTTGATTTGGTCCCGGATTATGGCATTAAGGTTGTAGATATTCATTGGCTCTTTGCGGATGTCACTTGTATCCAATACTGGAGATGATGGTGGGGCAGTAATAACAGGAGAGATTGTGGGGGTCTTGGTTGGACTTGGTTCTTTGCTGGCCTCTGTGTTTTCTTTTGAAACTGGTTCAGATGAGGTCCTTGTTTCTACTGGGGATGACACACCCCGCCTGGCTAATCGTGGAGACAAAAGTCCCCTGGGATCATCAGGCCCTTTCAGGCTGCCACTACGAGTGACTCTGCTTTGCCTATAGTAGTCCAGCATGACCCTGTTGGGGGTTTCGTTATTACACAGACATACATGGTGGTAAAGCTGGGCTAGCTCCTCACTAAATGTCACCAGCTCATCCTGGGCTGTATTAAGGGTATTGTGATTTTCGTTGGCTATGCTGGTCATCTTTTGCAACTCCTTCTCCATGTGGGCCATCTTCTCTCCACTCTCCTTGGTGGTCTTTTCAAGACTTGTAACCTGCTCATCATACATTTGGATCTTACTCTCATACTTGGCTTTCTCATCAGTATAGTTTTCTACAGATTTATTATATTTCTCCTTTAAGGCCTTAATTTCAGCTTTCAAATCAATCACCTCAGTTACTGCCACCCTATACTTGCATTCAAGGATCTCTAAGCCATTGATGTCCACCTCATAGTCATGGGCCTCCTCTGCTGAGTCCCGGCCCTTCTCCCCATCCAGCTCAGCCTTGAGTTCTTTGCTGCTCTGTAGGCCTCTCATGGCATTAACGTGTTCTGTTAGCCGGTGCACCCGTTCGTGCTGCTCTGTCAGCGCCCCCTTGGTGTGTTCCAGCTGCGTCTGTGACTCCTGGAGATTGGCCAGAAGAATGGCCTTTTCCCGCTCTACCTGTGATGGCAAAAAAAAATGTGTCTGAATGATTTCAATGCAATGCCAATGACGCACTTGATCCATTCACAGTCAGGCATGTATACATTTAAAATAACTGTAGCAGAGCCAATGTCCCCATTATTGCAAATTAAATTGGAGTGTGTTTTCTTATTTCAGCAGTTCTGGTAAGTCAATCAGTCTAAAAGTACATCATTTTAAAAGAATTATGCTACGCATATTTACTCATCCAAATTCTCATGCATTATACAAATACACTCATGAAACCTGAATGTTATCCAAACAATCTTATTTTTATCTTAACATCTTGCAGACAACACAACATGACTTCAAGAGATGGTACTTAGCACTGTCTTTATTTTCAGAGCCTTGGAGAATATATGCTCCTTAGTTCATGTGGGATAAGTGACTGTCTCAAGGTGCCTATGAATCACCCTTTCCTTCTGAGAGCTCAATCAAAAATCAGATTTAACACCTAAGGCTTTAACTTACTAAATAATGCTGGGAACACTAACCATCCCCTTAAAATAAAAAAATAAGCATTTGATCTCCAAAACAGACATGCTCAAAATTTGATAGATTTTAATATAAAAACATAGAGTTTTAGGGCTAAAAGAACAATTTATAAACCATTTCAATTCCTTCAGTCCAAACAGGAATTTTAAAAATTAGCAATATATTTGATTAACATGACAGTTTTGTTATTACATAGGTAGTATTATTGTATATTAAAAAAATTCTAATCTCAATGTAAAATACTGTCTCATTAAACATAAGTTTATAAAAAGGCACCCAAGTGGCTCAATTGGTAAGCATCCAACTTGTGCTCAGGTCATGATCTCACAGTTCGTGAGTTCAAGCCCCACGTTGGGCTTTGTGCTGACAGCTTGGGGCCTGGAGCCTGCTTCGGATTCTGTGTCTCCCTCTCTTTCTGTCCCTCCCCTACTCGTGCTCTGTCTCTTTGTCTCCCTCTGTCTCAAAAATAAATAAACGTTAATTTTTTTTTAAAAAGCATAAGTTTATAAGCAATTATAATAGGAGAATTTTTTAAGTTTATTTATTTGTTTTGAGAGGGGTGGAGTGGCAGAGAACGTGGGAGAGAGAATCTGAAGCAGGCTCCATACTGTCAGCACAGCACAATGTGGGGTTCGAACTCCAGAAACCTGAGCTGAGACCAAGAGGCAGATGTTTAGCCAACTGAGCCACCCAAGCACCCCTATAATAGGAGAATTTTAAAAAGCATTTCCTGGGGGTGCCTCAGTGGCTCAGTCAATTAAGCATCTAACTCTTGCTTTCAGCTCAGGTCATGATCTCACAGTTTGTGGGTTCAAGCCGTACATCAGGCTCTGTGCTGAGCAGGGAGCCTGATTTTGATTCTCTCTCTCCCTCTGTCTCTGCCCCTCCCCCCCGCTCTCTTTCTCTCTCAAAACAAATAAATATTAAAAGTATATAGGGCACCTGGGTGGCTCAGTCGGTTGAGCATCTGACTTCAGCTCAGGTCATGATCTCATGGTTTGTGAGTTTGAGTCCCATGTTGGGCTCTGTGCTGACAGCTCAGAACCCGGAGCTTGCTTCAGATTCTGTGTCTCCCTCTCTCTCTATATCCCCCCCCCCCACGCGTCATGTCTCTCTGTGTCTCTCAAACATGAATAAACACTAAAAAATTAAAAAACAAAAAGTATATATATATTTAAATACATATTTGTGTTAAATATATATATTTAAAAGAACATTTTCTTCCCTCCATTCAGGTAATGATTATGAATTAAAAGTTTTTACGTGATTATGACATAAATGTGTTTTTAATAAGCAAATATTGATATTGTTAATATTTGATATTATACTAATATATAACATAATAATATAATACATAATATAATATATTCTATAAATACAGTATCAATATATTGATATTACTAATATATTGATATTATTATTTAAATATTTAAATATTATTTAAAGATAACAGCTTGAGGGGCGCCTGGGTGGCGCAGTCGGTTAAGCGTCTGACTTCAGCCAGGTCACGATCTCGCGGTCCGGGAGTTCGAGCCCCGCGTCGGGCTCTGGGCTGATGGCTCAGAGCCTGGAGCCTGTTTCCGATTCTGTGTCTCCCTCTCTCTCTGCCCCTCCCCCGTTCATGCTCTGTCTCTCTCTGTCCCAAAAATAAATAAACGTTGAAAAAAAAATTAAAAAAAAAAAAAGATAACAGCTTGATGTTGAATGTTTTTATAACTAAAGTAATTTATCAATTTGAACTTTAAAATTTTCCTGAATCATACATTACATCCCTCCAAACTTCTAAATTCCTAGGGGTTAAATAAAATTATTATTATAATAACATGATAATATCAATTATTAAACTATAATTAATATTATATCAGCATATTATTTTAGGAGATCCATAGCTATCTATAAATTTGTAATACAGTAGAGTAATATTTTTATGATTCTTTGTGATACTTGATATCCTTCATATTATTATCATATATAGAGAGTCTTCACTTAAGGTTCTAATATGTATTAATTTCAGCGACCATCGTTAGTTAAAACGCCAGTCCCCCAAAACACAGTTTGAATTTTGATGACTGGTACATTAACTGTGAACAATGTGTAAGGTATAAACTTTGCTGCTTCAATATACAAAATCATTACATAATAACATCATGACCAGTGAACAATTACATTACTTCTTCCAAAGCCTTTCAGTGATTGGTCACTGCATATCTGTTATTCAGTTCATTCACAGACAGCAAAGTGTAGTTGTGTTGTCTTCACCATCTTCCAGTGATAAACCCACATGATGTTTCACAAAAATAGTCCAAAGAGGGCATTGGGAAAGAAAGAAAGAAAGAAAGAAAGAAAGAGGAGAAAGGAAAAGAAAAGAAGGGAGGGAGGGAGAGAGATGGAAAGAAAGAAAAGAAAGGAAGAAAGGGAGGGAGGGAAAGTGAAAAAACAAAAAGAGAAGGAAGGAGGGAATGAACAAGCAGCAGAGAAACAAAGAGAGACACACTGGAAGTGAAATCTGAATTAAACATAAATGGAGTTACAGGAGAAACGGTTGAATTTGCGAATATTGACCCTGATGCCATTTCAAGGAATTTAGATATGCAGCCAAGGCAATTTGGTGATGGAGAGGTATCGATATAAATCAAAAGAATAGTTGTTACAAAAAGGATTAAAAGGTTCTAGAGAAAATGACATGGGCACACTAAAGGCACTCTCAGAGATATTTTCAGACACTGAAAGTGCAAAGGATAGAATGTTGAAAGCTGATCCAAACTTACGAGTATGACAATTTAACAAGGCATAGAAAAGATTCTTGTTCCGATAATAAATTATGTGATGAGAGGGTGGCAAGATCAAACTATTCTTGATAAGTGTTTGGTGGGGAGGAGGCACAGTTCAAATTTCTGTTTCAAAAGCTTGGATATCTTTAATATTCTATAAAACATAAATTTAATTTCCCTAGTTTATTTTGGGGAGGGTTAAATTTTTATCTCAAAGATAAGTTTTTTACAAGGAAAACTTTAAATATGTTTCTAATTTTTGGATTACAGTGTACTAAGTAGTTTTACTATTTTTTCAATTCTTTATATATTTATAATCAACAATAAGGGAGTTTTAAATGTTCTGATAAAAAAAATTTTTAAAGATCACAAAACAAAGAGCACCTGGCTGGCTCAGTTGGTAGAGCATGCGACTCTTGATCTTGGAGTCATGAGTTCAAGCCCCACATTGAGCATAGACCTTACTTCAAAACAAAAAAGAGAGAGGGGCACCTGGGTGGCGTAGTCGGTTAAGTGTCCGACTTCAGCCAGGTCACGATCTCAAGGTCCGTGAGTTCGAGCCCCGCGTCAGGCTCTGGGCTGATGGCTCAGAGCCTGGAGCCTGCTTCCGATTCTGTGTCTCCCTCTCTCTGCCCCTCCCCCGTTCATGCTCTGTCTCTCTCTGTCCCAAAAATAAAAAATAAACGTTGAAAAAAAAATTAAAAAAAAAAAAAAAGAGAGAAAGAAAAAAGATCATAGTACAATTGAATTTTCTCCATTAATTGTGAGTTTGTTTTGCATGGTTTCAGTTTACACAATCATTTATGACCCATCAATATCATGCAAAACGAGGACTGCCTGTATAGTACACTCATCGCTTCTTGGCCTTTTGGCTAAGATCAAATGTATAGTACAGTCATGAAATTAGAATTAAAAATACAGTTATGTTATCTTATTAGAGCCTTCTAAGTCATAGCTTTGATTTTATGACATAGTGCTTGCCCATATCTGGAACACAATCCACAAGGTATATATTATGGCTATAGAAACCAAAATATTCCAAAATAATAGTATTACAGGTTAAAAAAAAAACCCAACTAGGCTGTAGTATCAGAGAATTCGACTCTAATCTTGGCACAAGCATTTACCTAACGCTATGACTCTGGGCAAGTTTCTTAACTTACAAAAGGATGATTGAGTAAGACCGTGAATTTAATGCTCCAGGTATTCTAATGTTAGCCATTGTTAACATTTGGGTAACTGGTCATTCCCATGACCAAAATATTTCTACATGGCAAACGCCTTTGTTTCACAGATTTGTATCTGTATTTGCAAAAGTAACTATTTCATTTCAAAGTCAAGACATATTTCAATACAAATCCCCCTGGTTGGGTTTCATTAGATATAACAAATTGTATCACCATAGCCGAAGATGAATGGACTTATCCAGACTATTGGGCAATAATTTTAAATGAAAAAATGCAGGTAATTATGTAATGTACTTGATGAAAAGCCAAGTCAGTTGAATTTTTGATAAGGGAGACAGAAAATCTTCTAAATATTCTATTATTGATATTGTAGACAATATCAATGAAAATGTATAATTTTAGGAATGTTTTTTTCTCTTGAAAACTAAGTGTATTTACTCTGAAAAACCTAAACATCATTTGATTAGTATATATGATTACAACAGACAAAGCTGTTTCCAAAAAGCCTTTGAATAAAATAAAAATTGGACCAGAACAAAAGGCACTAAATATGTCTCAACCTTGTTTTTAGAGGAAAAAGTGTTATAATAAATGAGGTGATACCATTAGGAGAATTTCAATCTGTACTCTGCCAATTCTGATTTACAAATAACATTTTCTAAGCTTACAAGGTAAATCTGTCAGGTTCTTCATGATAGTCTCTCCAGAAAATATCAAATAGGACACTGTCTCTTTCATGTCTGTATTTTCCACATACAGTATTAATTATCACACTCAGTATATTTCTGGTGGAATCACTTGAACAGAGAATGATATCAAAATTTACACACACATACACACACACATACACACACACGCACACACACATACACACACACTTACACACACACACACACACACACACACACACACACACACTTTTTTTTCCAGACAGTTATGGTTGGTTTGTTCCCCCTCCAATGATAACTAAATTGTGGATAAAATTATATTTGGATTTCAGAAGCAGTGCACAAACTAAGATGTGTAAAGCACTTCAAAGATTAAAATTACTATTCATTTTAAGGGTACTATTTTAATCTCTATTGGTGAAGAACTTATCTAAGGGAGACTTGCTCTGTTAATTAGCATCTTCCATAGTGACTAAAATCTTCATCTTCTATCTGGAACTGAGTATTTTATTTTTTATGGTAGGGCGGGTTGTTTTGCCAGAAAACTTGAATGCAGAATTTGTGAACTCTTTAATCCAGTATAAGTATACAATACATGTTAACTATTATTATTATTGTCATTATGTCCCATAAAAATTTTTTTAAGTAATCTCTACCACCAATGTGGGACTCAAACCCATGACCCTGAGATCAAGAGTTGCATCCTTTACTGACTGACCGAGCCACGTGTCCCTCCCATAGAAATTTTTTAATTTCACTGTATGTTTATCTTTTAAATGAACACATTTATATGTATTGAGTCCTGATAGCTCTTTTGTGGAAGAACAAAAGAAAAGATAGTCAGAATTTGCACATCCAAAGGACTTTTATAAGAAAAGAAATCAAAGCTACTTATATGCCATTAGTATTCTTTCTTTCTTTCTTTCTTTCTTTCTTTCTTTCTTTCTTTCTTTCTTTCTTTCTTTTCTTCCTTCTTGAGAGAGAGAGAGAGAGAGAGAGAGAGAGAGAGAGAGAGAATGTGTGAGCAGGGGAAGGGCAGAGAGAGAGGGGGACACAGAATCCAAAGCAGGCTCCAAGCTCCAAGCTGTCAGCACAGAGTCTAACACAAAGCTTGAACCCACAAACTGTGATATCAGGACCTGAGTCGAAGTTGGATGCTTAACAGACTGAGCCACCCAGGTACCCCTATATGCTATTCATTTTCATAAAGTCTTTATCCTGGTCAACTGACTCTCAATTTGAATGGATAGTGTGATTCTTGTAATGGTATACCTAGGACTGACATACACAAATAGAAATCAGAAATAAATAATTTATTCTTCTCTGCTTGAAGTAAAACTATTCTGGCAATGCATATCTGTTCCCTGACAAACAAGAACTATGAAAAAGATCAATCTAGTGAAATGTCAACTGGTGGAACAGAGTTGCCAAAGGATCGCAATTCCACTCCTAAGCATATACTGAAGAGAATTAAAACATATGTGCACACAAAAACTTGTACATAAATGTTCATGCCATTATTCATAACAGTCAAAAAGTGGAAACAATTCAAATGTTCATCACTGGTAAATGGATAAATAGAATGCGGTATATCCAAATAATGGAATATTACTTGCCAAGAAAAGAGAATGAAATACTAATATATGTTGCAACATACATGAACCTCAAACATGTTATGCTAAATGGAAAAAGCCAGTCATAGGGCGCCTGGGTGGCTCAGTCTGTTGAGGGTTCAACTTCAGTTCAGGTCATGATCTCATGGTTTGTGAGTTTGAGCCCAGCATTGGGCTCTGCTGTCAGCATGGAGCCTACTTCGGATCCTCTGTCCCCCCCTTCCTGCACCTCCCTTGCTCATGCTCTCTCTCTAAAATAAATAAACATTGAAAAAGAAAAAAGAAAAACTCAGTCATGAAAGGCCACCTGTTGTATGATTCCATGTACATCAAATGTCTAGAATAGACAAATCTATAAAGACAGAAAGTAGATTAGTGGTTGCTCAGGGCTGGAGTGGTTAATGAGTACATGGTTTATTTTTGGTGCAATGAAAATACTCTAAAATTGACCATGGTGATGGTTGCACAACTCTGTAAATACACTAAAAAACAATGAATTATACCCTTTAGCTGGGTGGATGTATTTTACGTGAATTATATCTCCAGAAAGTTCTTAAAAAATGACATAGACTCCCTTGCTATTGTGATAATAGATGCCCTTTTATGTTTTGATATATGGCAGGAAAAGTAAGGCTTCTGAGAAATTCATTTGCTTATAAAGCTTATATTAAAGGTAATCTTTAATTATAAAGTCTGTAATCATTTAATGAGTTGTCAACTTTGTCCTAGGAAACTGTATATGTCACTTTAAGTTTTAAAAAACACAGAGCATCTTCTTATAATTAATTTCTCCCCATAAATATTCTGTAAGTCTTTTTAAGCACATATAATATTTGATTTGATTTGATTTTGGTGACAAAAACATCTGTGCTTCAGTTTCCCTACCTGTAAAATGAAGATAATAATACTATCTACCCCATACAGTTGTTGCAAACACCAACCAATTAATCAAATATATATAAACTGCTCTGAACTCTTATGGGACATATAGCAAATTGACCACTTACCATCATTATAGGAAAAACTAAAATTGTTTTTAATAGAGTGGATCTAAATATAATATGAATCTTTATTCTTTCACAACCATGAGGATACAACAAAATATCAGTTTCAGTTTCATAGAAACATTGTTGTTTTGTCACATTAAATGTAAAATATAGCTAGTGTGATACTGAAGGAAAAAAATCCGAAAGTTTTCCCCTTAGTTTGACCAAGGAGAAAACTCTCTGCAATGTGACGTTAGACAGAGGCTATTTATTGAAGGCAGAAATATTAGCATAAGCATAGAGACTCCTTTAAATAGATTAAGAAATTTAGTTTCCTCAGACAGGATCTACTTATTTTCATTCTAATAAAACTAATTAAGTTACCTGACCAGTACTGGAAAATATCAATTACAGTTGGCCCTTGAACAACGCAGTACTGTTTGATTGGAAGCCTTACCAATAACATAAAGTCAAATTAATACATATTTTATATGTTATTTGTGTTATACACTAGTTTTTTTTTATAATAAAGTAAGCTAGAGAAAAAAAGTTATTAAGAAAATCATAAGGAAGGGACACCTTTACAGTACTGTACTGTATTTACAAAAAAAAATCTGTGTGTAAGTGGACCCATGCAATTCAAACCATGTTGTTCAAGGGTAAACTGTTTAATCTGTTTTAAATAACCGAGTCTTGAGGGCAATACAACTGTCAGAGACACTATTTCAATTGCAGTTGTCCTAGATTTTCATATTAATTATTGCCATTTCCCAGCAGATGGCAGTATGACCTCTTTAGAAATGGACCTATTTTTTTTTTTTTTTTCCCTAATTCTAACTAACAAAGGCCTAGAGACTACTGATGGGGCTAATTTATTACCTTCCCTTTATAGATGCGTCTCAGAGAAGTAAAGCAACTCACCCATCATTCCTGATACCCAAGGCAAAAACAGATATTTTTTCTTTTCAGAACCAAGGCAAATAAATACCCATAGATGGGAAAACATAATTAACATGCATAGATGGGAACTTGTAAGATAAGAATAGGCCAATAGGCTTTGACCTGGGTATGCTGTTTACAAAAGGTTTCTTTAATTCTCAGGAAGAATAATTTAAAAGCTGCATATTCCCTGGTACAGGGTGTTAGATCCCTGCCTGTGCCTCTCTATGTCTCCACAAACTGACAACATTAACTAAGCACAGGCGTTCAATTTGAAGGTGCACAACTTTCTCTCAGATGCGGTACTTTGGACCCTGGCCAAAAGAAATACTAAGAGACAAGTGAACTATGAAAATACAAGCTGGGATATCCAAAGTATTCTGATGTTAGAAGCTGAGGTACACAAGACTGAGAACTGCCTGAACAGTATGGCAGCTGTAATGCCCCACGACAGCCATAATTTCAAAATCGCAAGTGGCTTTAAATAAAAGTTGTATCATAACTCATGGGGTAGTGATATTCAGACAGCCCTAGACTCCTAAAGCAGCAAAATTGCACCTGCCTGATGAGAGGCCTTCTCTGGTCCTCATTTTCTCCTCTTAGAATGAACAGTCACATGTTTCACTACAAAAATGTTAATAGTGGGATGCCTGGGTGGCTCAGTCGGTTAAGCGGCCGACTTTGGCTCAGGTCATGATCTCACGGTCTGTGAGTTCGAGCCCCGCGTCGGGCTCTGTGTTGACAGCTCGGAGCCTGGAGCCTGCTTCTGATTCTGTGTCTCCCTCTCTCTCTGCCCCTCCCCTGTTCATGCTCTGTCTCTCTCTGTCTCAAAAATAAATAAACATTAAAAAAAATGTTAATAGTATTTGATCATTCACTGCTGCACCTGATCTCATTAGGGATGTCGCAAAATATATAGTATATGCTGTATATTACCTTTCTACATTCTGAACATTTCATTCAACACATTTGGCTCCAAGCATTTCAGATAGTCACACGTAAAGTACATCTGATTGCTTGTTCCTTGGGATGTCCAGACAGTGGTGCTGACACACAGGATATGCTGCAAGGTGCATTAAGAGTACTGCTGTGTATCAGAACTGTCATATTATTTTCAAGCCTCATTAACATCAAAGACAACTGCAATTACTTTTCGGTAATGTATCCTGTAATGTTTTTATAATTTGCTTATTTATACAAATTAAACCCAAGGGGGATGCACAGCTAAGGAAAACCTATCAGATTATAAATTATGCATGAAAAGATACATTCCGCTATACTTGTACTCAACAGTTTGAAAGAAATATATTCTTAGAAAAAGTTAATGCGCTTTTTTTTTAAACTTTTTTTTAACGTTTTACTTATTTTTGAAACAGGGAGAGACAGAGCATGAACAGGGGTGGGTCAGAGAGAGGGAGACACAGAATCTGAAACAGGCTCCAGACTCTGAGCTGTCAGCAAAGAGCCTGACGTGGGGCTCGAACCACGGACCGCGAGATCATGACCTGAGCCGAAGTCGGCCGCTTAACTGACTGAGCCACCCAGGCGCCCCAGTTAATGTGCTTTTTAAAAAATGTTGCTTACCAAAAGATGGTGACTTTGTCTAAACCATAATTAGATGTTAGTGTTGTTGCTGTGAGACTGGAAGCTGTAAGCCCCCCATTCCTGTGTTGAGCCTGGTCTCCACAACTAAATGCGGTGCTAACTTTGGAACATAAGGCCGTGCCTGTGCCTCTTCATATCTTGACAAACTGTCAACATTAATTAAACCCTGGTACACTGTTGTCTGCTGTACTGAGGGAAGGTTTACCCGGCCAAGTCTTTCTCTCCCTAACTTTCTGCTAAATGAACATCCCTTTTCAGACCTCACGCTGACACTTCACTGTTACCTTCCTGTATTCTTACCAGTGAGCACATTAGTCCCTTCTGAGATGACTCTCCCGGAGCCAACTGTCCAACAGTAAGTTAATAATACTAATAAAAGCTAAAGAGAGTGCTCCAGGCACTATGGAGTTGAAGTAGTCATAACAGTTCACAATTATTGAGCGTTTACGAGGCACTCTACACACATTAACTCATAAACCATGCCACTCTAATGGAGAAGGTAGTCTGTATCCCCATTTTATGGGAGAGTAAAGTGCTGTCTTTCTATAGGAGGATTCTCAACTAGCAGTTGACCCTTGGAGCATTTGAAACGGGTGGGGCATTTCATCATCACGTTGCCTGAGGAGATGTAACCGGCACTTAATAGGTTGGGACCAGAGACACTAAACCTCTGGTAGCTCACCAGTCACAGACAAGGAGGAATCATCCCACCCCAATGCAAATGACATTCCAACCCGGAATCGCTCCCTTGCTGAGAACTTGTCTCCACCATTCTTTTTGTTACACAACTCATTTCTTTCAGAATTTTCTATAATTTCAGATGACCTACAGGATTAAATGGGAGAGCAGCCCTGAGTTTGCAGCCCAAGGGCCGACCTAGTTGAAAACTGTTGTGCTGTTTCATGCAGAAAAGCCCCTCTTCCGAATCTACACTGCCACCCTAATAAGAAGAAACAAAAGTCTTGGCATGCTAACTTTTTATCCTAAAGCCACCAACGTGATAGTTTAAGAAAAATTTTATATTAATTCTATTTAATTTGGGGGCATGAATTCTTATATTATCTGTCACATACAAATTTAAAATATGTTTGCTATCAATCTAGTTGTATTAGTGTGAACTGAGCAAAAAGACATAAAAAAATATTACCTACACAGAACTGAACTTTGCAGTCAGATAAAAGTCTATATACATTCATTTTCTTCCAATGGCCATGCCCTCTTGATTTCAGTTAAACATTGTGAAAACGAATTCTTTGCTAGTAGCCAAGAGCACAGGGCAGGTAAAGTGTACAATGTGTTAACTCGTGATGTAATATTAACAATAAACCTATAAAATTAACTTCACTCGGTCTCCAGATTTTTATTTATTTCCGCTAATTTCACTTTTTAGCCATCATTTCTGTAGAGGCAGAACATTATAAGCCCTGTTTACCATAGAAATAAATGACTGCACAGTCCTGATGGCCTCTAACCAGCTGTATGCAGATAAACTTGGGGGGTGAGGGGGTGGGTAACAGACCAAAGAGTTAATCACCTGACAAGCCTGTTGAACCAGATTCCTGGTTCAGAAGATTTGCATGGAGCCCAAGAATGTGTACTATAAAGAAGCCCTCAGATGATGGTATTGGTGGCAGTGCTATGCTTCAGAGGAGATTCCCATTAGCACTAGATTAAGGTATGGCAGGGAGGCAGTATCTAAACTAGAAAAGCCATCTCACAGTGAGATAAACTTAAAAGGCAGGACTCTTCACAAGATATTTGAATTTGAAGATGCTAAAAATTTAAGGCCTAGCTCATGTTGAAATAAGAACTCCTTGGTTTCAGATTTATACCTGCTCTGTATTTTGAATCATATGATATCCTGGCTAATTTATAGACTGAAAGTCCTTCATGTCTTTTAAAAGCTTCGGGGCGCCTGGGTGGCTCAGTCGGTTCAGCGACCGACTTCGGCTCAGGTCATGATCTCACGGTTTGTGAGTTCGAGCCCCGCGTCAGGCTCTGTGCTGACAGCTCAGAGTCTGGAGCCTGCTTCTGATTCTGTGTCTCGCTCTCTCTCTGCCCCTCCCCCACTCATGCTCTCTCTCTCTCTGTCTCAGAAATAAATAAACATTAAAAAAAATTAAAAAAAAAAAAGCTTAAAGTATTCCTGCGAAGTGTATCGTTATTCTTTAACACTACAGTTGTTTGTGGTGGAAAAGTCAGATCACTCATGTATAAAGCTTTTGAATTCCTCTGTTAGAAACGCATCAAGAGGCTTCTCTCCCTTCACACCTGATCATAATCCACTTTGTGGCTCTAAGATATATTTCCTAAAGCCAGGCAAATGAGAGATTTCTTTTCAACACCTCTTTGGTTGTGTCTTTCTAAAATACTATACTTTCAAGGTTGCCAGGTGAAGAAGCAGTATGTCAAAAAATAAGCTAGAAGTAAAATGTGAGAAGAAGATATCACAAAACAGGCTCCGTGCAGCCTGCAAGAAGTTCACAGTAACAGAAGAGATTTTACCTGCATAAGTTGCTGCTTTAACTTCTGTATTTCTGAAATGTTCAGCTCACTGAATAAGTCAGAAACGGGGTGTAGAGACTCTCCTTTCCTTAAAGTGGGAGTCCGATAGTCTCCATTGAGTTTCACAAGGGGCCCGTGGATATGCCCATTCATTTTGTCGTCATTGTTTGGTTCACCCCCATCCTCGGCAAACTTGAGTCCATCGACAGAGATGCTAAGATGGTTGTCATTGAGGGTGATATACTGGGAGAGCTCCTTCCGCAGGATGTTCTTTTGTTCCCTCTCATTTTTTAAGGTCTCAAGGGCTTCTTCCAGCTGGTGCTCTGCGATCTCTTTCAACCGGATGGCATCTTCCAGCTGGCTGTTGAGCAGCACGGTTTCTTCCTCAAATCGCTTAATCTCATGCTTTAGGCCTTCGTATTCAACCTGAATTAGATATGACAAAGAAGATTCATAAAACTAAAATTTGGGTCTTACAACACTGCCATTAACCATTCTAGTAGACCTAATTATTTAAAAAATTAAAATGTTAGTTTCGGGCATACAATATAGCAAGTAGACTAACATAACACTGTACGTTAACTAAAAACAAAATAAAAGAAAGAAACTACGCAGTATAAATTGTTTCTCTACAAAATAAATCTCAAATCTCAGTACACAGTATATATACTCTTAAGGTAACACAGGACAGGTTCTTTGTATGTAAATTATATAATTTATAACATATTATTATTATATAATTTATATATGTAACATGATATATAATCTATATATATGTTAAGTTATATATATAAATTCAATTCTTAGCAGAGATGAAAAAGGTGTCTGTTTTTATGATTTCTTTTTATAGGAGCCAATGGCCAAAAGGGGGCATTGTTTGCCTAAAAAACAAAAACAAAAACCAGGAATTTAAAAAAAAAAACAACAACATAGTTTATCAGAATATCTACAACCAAGAAAATATTTTATCATCACTATTATTTTGTTTTATTCAATTATTAATGATAAGGAAATTTTTATACTCATAAATTAGCTAAAATATCACAATAAGAATTTAATCTCAAGAAAATATGTGTGAGGGTAAAACAAAACAAAGAACAATTTTATGTGCTTACAGATAGAATCTGAATAGCGGTACTGATTATCTAATAACAAATATATATATATATTGTTATCAATGTAATATTCTTTTGAATTAGAATCAAATAGCCTGCTTAAACACTCTCTCGGTCATGAATGCCCACAAGTGAAAGAGATCCCTACTCTAAATCGACATGCCACTTTGTTTGTTTTCTTTTGTTTTGAATTTAAATTTTAGTTAATGATGAAGTTTTTGGGGTTAAGGTGGGATCCAGAGCCTACGACCAAGAAAGAATTCTTGAGACGTCTTTGGTGCAAAAATGGTGACTTTATTAAAGCACAGGGACAGGACCCATGAGCAGGAAGAGCTGCCCCAGACCCTGTGAAGAGACTGGTCATATATTTGGGAGTTGGGGGAGATAAAGTCCAGAGGAAGATTCCAAAGAGATTTTCATATGCTAAAGAAGACTCACAGGATACCGGAGGCCTAGCTATTGTCAAGCTAAGATAGTTTTTCCCTCTAGTAAATCATTAGCATTAAGACAGCAGGGAGTTCCTGGAGAAACATTTTACTCTGCCTGCCTCAAGTATTTGTCAGTGGGCTGCAGGTTATAAGGAAATTTAGTTCTACCTGCCATTTCCTTCCCACATCAGTTAACATACAGTGCAATATTGATTTCAGAGGTAGAATTCAGTGATCCTTCACTTACAACAGCCAGTGTTCATCACAAGTGCCCTCCTTAGTACCCATCACCCACCTAGCACATCTCTTACCCACTTCCCCACCATCAACCCTCAGTTTGTTCTCTATCTCTAGTCTCTTGTGGTTCCCCTTTCACATGTCACTTTTTAATTTAATAACTCTTTTACCTCCACAGAGGTAATTTCCTCAGAAGGAAGAAATACTTGTTATGCACCTAGGCGTCCCTCACAGTGATTCAATATTCTTCCATCATGTTCCAACAGAATTCTGCTCTTCAACAAGTGTTTGCCGAATAAATTATTGTGGAAGAAAAAATAAACTAGGAAGGTAATATAATAAAGTCATTATATTAGATACTAATATAAACTATGTGTTTAGCTTTACATTTATCTTAGTGTTTATATTAAACTTCTATTTTAAGAAATATTAAAAAAAATTAAAGGATGGGGGATCTTTTTTTTTTTTAATGTTTTTAATTTATTTTTTGAGACAGAGAGAGACAGAGCATGAGCAGGAGAGGGGCAGAGAGAGAGGGAGACACAGAATCCACAGCAGGCTCCAGGCTCTGAGCTGTCAGCACAGAGCCTGACGTGGGGCTCGAACTCACAGACTGCGAGATCATGACCTGAGCTAAAGTCGGACACTTAACCGACTGAGCCACCCAGGCGCCCCAAGGATGGGGATCTTTAATTCCACCCTCCAACCCCTGTTCTTCACATAATCTCAATGCAATGGCTTATCTCATAAAGGTTAGGATAACAATTTTTGTTATAGGTTTAGGTCAGATATAGGTTTGGCTGATGTAACAGAGACCTAAGTAAGAATGATTTAGTCTAGATAGAAGTTTGTTTCTCTGTCTCATGTAACACTATGGATGTAGTCAGTCAAGGGCCAATAGGACTCTCTGCTCCATCATAAGGTCATCCAGGAACCAGGCTTCTCCTGTCTTATTGCACTGTCTTCTACTCTGGCCCATATGATCTAAGGCAGTATGCCACCTTGATCATGTTTCAAGCAGTGGCTCAAAGTAAGGGGAACACCCCTTCCCTTTAAGCACATGTCCCAAAAGGTGCTCATCACTTCTCATATACCATTGGGCAATACTAGTCATATGAAACTTATTTACAAGGGAGGTGGAAGAATAAGAATATATCTTTCCTCTGGGTAGCCTTATGCTCAGTTAAAACTGGGTAATACATTGGGAGAAAGGAATAATGGATAATGCTGGACAAACAGCACTCACCGTTATACGAGATCATTGGAACTTCACATGTCCATGACAGAATCATTCAAAAGACTCAAATCATGGAAATTGCTTGGGATAACAGAATCTGTGTCTTTATATCATGGTTTCTTCTAGGCTTGCTTATATACTGTAAAGTTATCTTCCTCTTGACCTTCTCTTTTCCCTTCCCTGGACAACTCAGGATACCTATCATTTGCTAACCTTTCCTAGTATTTCAACCAATCCTCTGACTGCCCCCAAATTATATGATAGCTTTACATATGCAGACATTTCTCTAGTTTGCATTGTAGACCTTTTATTCTGTAATCCTTGTTAAACTGATAGCTTACGCCAGGGACTGTCAAACATTACTGTGTCTTCTGGACAAAAGCTAGCCCACCACCTATTTTTACAAAAATAAAGTTTTATTAGAATACATTCAACCTATTTTGTCTATGGCTATTTTCATGCTACAACACCAGAGTGGAGTAGTTGGAAGAGACGCTGTTAGACATATATTAGGCCTGCAAAACCTAACATATTTACTGCCTGGCCCTTTATTGAAAATTTTACTGATTTCTGAGCTATACTTGAAGACACTGTAGATTTTTTTAGTTTATAATTCTTATTTAATTGACGGTACACTTCGTATAAGACTTGATCTCTTTGTCTCTGGGCAGCTTCACTCGCTCTACTCACATCTCACTCAAATACTCCTAATATTTACCCAGCTGTTTCATGTTTCTCTGCCTCAGCAAAGGACGTCATCTGGAACACTCCTATTCATCTTTCAAGACCCATGTCAAAAATCTGATCCTAACTCCAAAGGCAAACAGATCCCTCTTTTCTGATGCCATTACCATAAGGCCACATTACATGATTAGAGGTCCAGCAAAGGAGAGGTACCAAGAAACAGGAATGAGAAGGCACTTAAAAAATTGATGTTTGATTTTTTAAAGATATCATCAAAGTAGTCACTATTAGAAAAATCAGTACTTTGGTACAATTTCTTATAGCAACTTCACAGCTTAGTAACTTTCTTATTTTTAACTACAAGAGGGTTGGGGGTAAGTATCATAATCTTTTTAGAGTTTAGGAACTCTAAAAATCTTAATCTGGCCTGCCGGGGTCCAGCCCCAGTAGTTCCAGGGGTTCCCGAAGGATGAATGGCATCCGTGAGATGACAAATGGACACAGACAACAGCAGTGTGTTAGACTGGCCACTTTATTATGGCAAACGTGGCATCATATTTGTTAGCAATTTGTTTGTAGCGTGCGTCATCTATGTTTCTCGGCATTACCTAATTCTAAAAATGTTCCTTTGTGTAATCATCCATTAAGGAACTTCATGGTTATTTCTGTGTAACATTCCCTCCTGCCCTTTGCTTATTGATTAATTTCCCCATATTACTTTCATTATGTATCTACGTTTATTTATAGTTTATAAGGCATTTGCTTTGCTATTTTCATGAAAGGTCATCTAGCTCTCAACACCTCAAGTGGAACATTTACAGGGACATGACTTCTTAATTGTTCCTTTGAACCATTTGCAGCATAAGGAACAAAAGTATTCGCTTTGGTCTGGGGTGCTGGGAGGGAGCCAAGAGGGCCCTGGGAACCCACGCTTATGCGCTCCCAGAGAGACAATGTATACCTAGGAACTAATGAACCATTCTATACCTTAACTCATCAGGTCCAGCTATGCTCTGGAATGCCTCCTGGGGGCCAAGTGGGCCTAGGGGTTGGAGTAACTTGTATCCATAGATACATTCCTTTGTTGCCGGAGTGGGGGTTTCTAATCCATTTGCCCCCCTCCTTGGCTGGGAAACATAGGGGGCTATCCTTCCTTTAGGTAGGGGATGGGCAGGCAGGGGTGGCACCAGCTGGATATAATGTTTCATTATCCGTCTTCGGATTCTCATGGTTTTTCCCAGTTTTCCTGGGGGTCATCCCCAGAAAATGTCCCCAAGTTTGCCCCCCATGGGTTTATTTTGAATCATCAGTGCCAACTGGACCATGGGGATGACCAAGATGAGTAACAGGAGGGATACCAGTAGCTTCCCATTCAGAGGGTCACTGTGCGTTACCCTTCCACCAACCACCCGGGCTGTGCCATCAGGAAGGCTGGATGGATCGGCTCCCAGCACTGGCCCTGTATTGCCAAATCTAACACATAGCTTTAATATGCAATTATGTGGATGGCTATGAGTTTATTATTGCCTTCCCTACTGGGACTATAAATTCTTTAAGCCAGTGACCATATCTTTTGTCCTTAAAAAAGTACATGACCTCACTGAAAGATACTCCTGAAACACTGGTTAAATGAAATAAAACTGAATTGAATACATTCCCTAGGTCTCTTATGATATTATTTCTTGATATAGAAATATATCCCTGGAGGAAATGTCCTTCATAATAGAAGTATGATTGAATTATTAATTTTAAACAGGGTTTCAAAGGCTAGATAACCAATATTGAGTGCTTTAGCTTAGCATGTGAGATATTAGGGACAGAGAACTTATTATTTCCGCCCCCCCCCCACCTGTACATCTCTAGAAATTGAAGCTAACATAATTCCCTGCCCTGTAGGTAATACTGGGACCAGGCAAATTTTTCTGTTAACTCTGTGTTAACCAATACTGAGATGAGGGATAAAAAACTTGGCTGCTTGTGGGAAATACTTGCTCCTAAAAGATGAGACCCATACATCAGGACCCTTGCTTTGTTGTGCCTCCTAACTGACAGCCATTATGTCATAGACTCAATCTATCCCAACCAGCTCCCCACCATGCAAAACCCAGTCTAGAGCCTAAAATCCTATGAACACCCTTTCCCTAAACCTCCCATTTTAGACATTACTGAGGCTCTATCGAGGTGGGTGGTCTCTTACTGGGAGAGGTCTAATAAATAGCTCTGCTTCATCAATGGGTTTTTCTGGTAGGAAATTGACAGTTCACTTGACCTCTCTTCATGGCTCCTATACTTCTTTCAGATATTTTATTTTTAAAAAATATCGAGGTATAAATAATATTTATAAGACTGGACCTATTTTATTTTGTACACGGAACCAAACCAGCACACAGAGCAAAGTAGCTAAAGTTTTCAAAGTTGACTCTCTGATGTTCCCATATATTTCATATTTATAAAATAAATAAAACAATAAAATGTGGTTTGGTTAATTACAATTATCTGAAATTATAATTTCCTTTCTAAGCTGAAAAGAATGAATATAAGAGAAAGAAAGAAACAATTTACTCATTCTTTTAACAGATGTCTATTCAATGTCTTCTACGGGTCAGGCTCCGTACTAAGTGCTATATAATTGTTGAGGGGGAAAGAAAATAAACAAGGTAATATATAGGAACTATATAGAGAATAAGAAGTGCTATTTAAACCAGAGTTATTTAGAAAATAATAAATAGTTAAAAGAGAAATAGAACCTCAGGAAGAAAAAGAATCTTCTAGTTCTCTGAACTAAGCATTTTACAATGCTACTAGCTCACCTATTCAGAGAAATGTCAATACCCAGGCTGCGGGAGTATACTTTACTTAGGGAGCTTCAGTACAAAGCAACATTCAGACCAGTTTTGAGATTGAAAGCCAGCACCGTCATTTCTTTGGGAAAAAAAAACAACTGTGGCATGTATACATAAAATATTATACTTAATACCGCATTAATTGGGAAGAGAGTTTATGATGGATTCTAACTCCTGGCAATAAAGGCCAACAGGAGGAAAAAACACCAAAAAGCTAAACCTAGCATTTTCTTAATTGGGAGAGACTTATAACACTACAGTGTATCCATTTGTCAGGGAATAAGCCAGAATGGCCCTTTGTGCAGAAAATGATTTCAAGTTAATTAATTAGACACTTGATTGGGAAAATTACCATATTGCATCTAGAAAATAAAACTGAAGAGATGCGTACATTTTCCCATTTGTTTGTTTTGTCTTTTTTCAAACTTCTGAGTTAAGCATTTGATTTCCATATTTCAATTACTGGTGGAAGGGCATGGATGAGCCATAAACAGTAATCAGCCAGACTAATAGTACGGATTCCCACAGAAATGGCATCTGGGTTAATGAATACTCACAGGATACCTTGGCAGACTTTCAAGAATACCTAATACTGGCCTAAATTAACCTCCTGAGTCTATCAGTCTACCACATGCAGTGATGGGAGGCTACAGCAAGGCTGTCTGGCCGCACTCCTGCCTGTGCAGAGAGGGTTTAGAAGGACGGGAGCTAATGGCCACTTCAAATATCTGCACTTTAAGTAAATTCGCTTCAAGTCCTCTGCATTCTTCATCAGTGACCAAAACACCAAACAACAACAACAAAAAATACCCTTCTTAAGAAGTTTCTCAGAAACACACTTAAAATTTTTTTTCTCAGACTGATTTTCTTCACGTGAGCTCACTGACTCCAGCCAAACTGAGACCTGGGATGATCACCAGCCCTCAGAACAGAACACACACACAGGGAGTCAGTACTTAAACTGCAAGGATTGAGGTAAAAACAGAGGGGGATGTCCTGGTAGCCCTTTGTAATGGTGTGAAACCAACCCCCCCACTCCTGTGCTCCCTGGTAGATACTTTGTTTCCCCAACATTCCAAAGCTGGGGGGAAGTAGCAATGATCAGAAATCAAATTTCAATTGTGTCAACACGTGGATTTTTTTTTTTCTGGATTCTTTCTTTCCCTTCCCAACCCTTGTTATCTATCAAACCCCAAAATAGTTTTGTATAGAGATATCAGCTTGGGAAGGGAGGAGAAATAGAAGCATACACCTGGGATGGCCTCTAAGTTTACTTACTAAGTTACTTACTTTTGTTACTTACTGTAACATACCACAAGCAAACCAATCTGGAAAATTAAGCAATTAAACTAAGCCTCACTACAAAAAAAAAAAAAAAATTATTTGAACGTCCACACGCAATGTTTTTGGTCAGGTTACAGCTGAAAAAAAATCAGATATTATCTTTTTCTTATAATTTTATTCTTATTCATTTATATTTCATAATCCCTTTCCCTGTGTGATTTGAAAGCAATCTACAGAAAGAGAGAGAAGGGATTGCTCTTAATGAGAAGCTGTCAGGTTAAATTGATTATAATACAATTCAATTCCACCTAAAATAAGTTAACACAGGGCTACAGGATAAACTAAGATTTTGCTTCTTATCCAGCAAAGTTTTATTGTAAATTATCCTTCCAGGTTTGACTTTTAAAGGTTAGCTGAAACAGGAGGAGGGTCAGGAAATACCAGCACATAAATATTGTAGGAAGATTAAGGCAAATTCAGGCAAGTTCCTTTCTGAGAAATAAAGAGATTTAACCTTGGTGGTCAGAAGATGTGGCTCTATCTGGAGTGTAACTCAAAAACTTTTTGAACCTCACCTGGTTCTGCTTTAACGTGGACACGAGTTTCTGCAACGTGATATTTTCTTCTTCCAGCTCAGTGTAGTCCTGAAGGAGGCGGGCTTCTCGGAATTTGTATTCTCGGATTTCATCCTTCATCCGTATTCTCTGTAACTCCACCATCTCATTGTTCTGAAACAACAGAATAGACAATAGATATAAAACTTTCTTATGCTAGGTTTTATAAAGTACAGATACCTTGGTGGTTAAAGATAATAACAAAAACACCTCATAGAATGTCAGTCAGTCCCACCATCTTTCGAATGGCAATGTAGTGGTATGTGACAAAACTTTAAAAGCACATACACGAGATTCAGCAATTCTACATAGAAAAAACAGTTTTAAAAGTATTTTCATAGAGAAAAGTAAACCTGTATATATTTACACAAAGAACTGGAAACAGCCTATGTGTTGGCTATCGGGGAAACAATGAAATAAAGAATCAGGCATCTGCTGAATTGGCATTATAAAATTAATTAAAAGAATGAGAAAAAAATGAGGAGCTTAATATGGTGAAAGAGAGATACAGCTACAATATATTATGAAATATAAAAGAAAATTATAGGTTAGTACACATACAGTACCAACTTTCCAGCCTCCGAGTATGGGGGCTGTCCATCCACAAGTTTCCCAATAAGCCACATGGTCTGACCTGCCTCTGTCCAGCCCTTGGTCATGCGTGGCAGTCTCAGTAGCTTTCCTCGTGCCCCCCAACCATGCTGGACTTGCCAGCTTGCTCCTGCCTTGAGGCCTTTGCACTTCCCCTCCCAGAACTTCTTGCCTCCAGATCAGTTTATTTTTTTTATTTTTTTATTTTTTATGTTTATTTAGTTTGGAGAGAGAGAGACAGACAGAGTGCAAGCAGGGTAGGGGCAGAGAGAGGGAGACACAGAATCTGAATGAAGCAGGAACCAGGCTCTGAGCTGTCAGCACAGAGCTGGATGTGGGGCTTGAACGTGTGAACCGCCAGATCATGACCTGGGCCAGAGTCAGATGCCTAACTAACTGGGCCAGCCATGTGCCCCCTGATCAAGGGTTCTTGACCTCATTTGTACCATGGCCTTCTTTGACAACGTGTTGAAGGTGATGAAGCTTTTCTCAGAATAATATTTTAAAGGGTTCAGAGCATGCATACTGATTAGTTTGAGCTGCAGGCCCTTGAGAAACAGCTGATGCAGGAAGGGTTCTCTCTGTCCTCCCCCTTTCTACCTAAAAGCAGGACACGAAACTGCCCCTGAGAAAGGTGCTCTCCCTGTACCAGAAGAGAAGAACATTCTTATCAGCAGAGACAGTATGGGCACCAAAATGGACTTGTACAAACAAACCTACTAAAATAACCCTGATCTTCTATTACGTTCTCCACACATTTCCTAGTCACTGTTCCACAATGTACTGCCCCTAGCACAAGTTATCATATCTTGTCACATCCCCACAATTTATCATTTTTTGTGTAAAAGGTATATATAAGTTTGGGGGCTTGATGGCTTCTTTGGGTTCTCATTTTCCTTCTAAAGCCCCCTGTGTACACATAAAAAAGTTAATTTGTATGCTTTCTTCTTGTTCACCTGTCGTATCTTGTGTATGTCTTATATAAAATGTCTTATGTTTAATTCTTTGGCTCAGGCACAGAGAGGAGGGAAAATTTCCTCCCTCAGAGCTTATGCTTTGACAGGATCACAAAGGATACTGATTATAGTACAATTAAATTAATACAATGTTTTAAAAATTACGATATGGCAATCAGGTCATTTATTACAGCAATGAACCCCAATTAATCATACTTCTCTTGGAGTCTCCTCTTAAGCTGACTCTGAGCTGGCCTCTGACTTGCTCTGACCTGCAGAAGGTGGTGGAAGTGTTGTGGGATTTCTGAGCCTCAGCCTCATGAGGTGGAACAGTGCCACCGTAGAAGAAGCCAGGCCCGCCTGCAGGAGCCATGCCATCCAGCCCACAGTCAGCACCAGCTGCCAAGCACAGGAGAGGGACTTTGTGGACTATTTTGCTCAGTTGGGCTGCCGGGTGACAAGCAGCCCTGTGAGTGACCGCAGGCCCGTCCATAAGAACTGCTCAGCCGACCACAACCCAAATGACTGATCCTTGGAATCACGGAGTGCTGCTTTAAGCCTCTAAATGTTGAGGTGACTACACAGCAATACTGACCGACAGCATAATCACGTGTGCTTCTTTATTAACACAACGTAATAATCAGATTTAGTGGCAGATCTAAGAAATACCATAATTTCAAAGCAATGATGATATTTCAATACCTGCAAGAACAGAGATGTGGTATGAAAATACTGATCACAAAGTAACAGGCGATGATGATACTACTGAGGTTTGACGCCTACATTCACATCAAGACAAAGTCAAATTTCAGCCTGACTTCAGTGAACGCAATGTAATTATTTTTCCCACCCAAGTTTATCATCAAGTCTCCTGAATTCTATCCATAGACTCTGAGGACCCAGGTCAAAAAAACTCTTCTGCTTCTGCTTGTCATTTAGATCTCAATTCAAATGTCATCTCCTCAGAGGGACCTTCTCTAAACAGCTAAGATGACAGCTCCCTGGCCCTCCCTTCACCTTACATGATTTATTTTATATGTCAGCCTTTAGCATATAGTAGGCACTCAAAAAATAACCATTGAAAGAATAGCACCAATCATTGCTTGAAATCATTCACGTACCTTTTATACTTTTGACATTAAATTTCCTTTTTCATCTGAACATAATGAACCTTTTCTGTATTGCTCATCGATGTGTCCCTAATACCTGGCAAATTTTAGGCCTTTATAACCATGGAATTAACAACAAAACAGGAATACAAATGGTTAACTCAAAATTTAAAGAAGACTATTATTGCTGGGATGATGGCTTTTGGTCTTGCATTGCTTTAGAGTGGGGACCAAAGGGAGAATAAGACACTTTGAAATAAAACATACCTAAATCTGTGAAATAACTAGACTTGCTATAATTCTTCTTCACTATGTAGTCCAGCAACTTGGAGGCAGAAATGTTACTTTATTCCCTGTTCCTTGGACACATGTGCTCAATAAGTATAGAATGAAAAACAGTGGAGTTTGGCTATAAAGCCAAATTAAAATTTTTCATTAAATTCTTTTATTTTGCAGAACATGAAACCTTCAAATAATATTGCTCTATTTCTTGAGAAACTTACCATTAACTGAGTGATATATATTTATTTAGTTGTCCATATTTACCTGCATAAAGATGTGAAGAAGCCTGATAAATTGGATGCCAGTCATTTATATAAAATTGTAAAGAAAAATGTTAAGATATAACACCTGCTCTAAAATGTGAATGTGGACGGACATTGTAAAAAAATGTAATAATCAGAAGCCTCGCTTGAATACACTGAGAATTAACCATTAAAATCTTATATAGTAAGATGGTAAATGTCAAATTTAAGGCCACAACAACGCTAATGAGCATCACTATCAAATAACTCATAAAATGGCTAATGAAAACTCCTGATGCTAAATAAGGAAAAGGAGGAGCTTAGCTGGGAGACAGGTTAAGTTCAAAGACTAGCTAACAAGGAAACAGACATAAGGCCTAAAGGAAGAAAACTGGTCTTCTGTATTCTTTTTAATGTTTATTTATTTTTGAGGTGGGGGGGAGAGAGCACATGTGAGCAGGGGAGGGGCAAAGAGAAAGGAAGACAGAGGATTCCAAGTGGACTCCAGTCTCCATACTGAGAGCAGCGAGCCCAATGCAGGACTCTATCTCATGAACCGTGAGATCATGACCTGAACAGAAGTCAGACCTTCAACCGACAGAGCCACCCAGATGCCCCTGGTCTTATGTATTTTGCTAGAAGTCCTTGTTTTTGAACTGGCAAAGACTACATTCTTTGAGCAATGTTCTTTGCTTCCATCATAAATTTAAATAGATTTTTTGTGCCACGCATCATACATTTATCTCCTACAATTTTTTCTTCCTGGGATGTTTCTGAGCTCTTCTAAAAAGCCCGTAAAGAATAAGGAGAGTGAGAAAAATAAAGCAGGAGAGAAAGGGAGACAAGTTACGACTAGGGAATGCTTTAGTTTGTCACCTCCAGAGACCTGAGCTCCAGTTCCTCCTCAGAGCAAATGGACCTGAAATGTTTGGGGTTGACTATCCTCATTATTTGCATTGCACTAGAGCATAGCAGCATTCTTAGTTTTATTTTAATTAATATTAAAAGGATTTCTTTTTGCGCAAACAATACATTCCTTCTATTACCGGCAAGAAGAAAATCTAAGCATTTGTTACCACACAAAAGTATTGTGTAAATAATGCCTTCCAGTCATATAGCTTAGTCTTTTATAAATTAGTTAATTCACTGTCACATTAGGTCTTTATAATAGCTTGTGTGAGACGGGCACTAGACCCTCCAGTTTATTCATCTGTAAAATGGGGGTCCTAATACTTAAGATTATGTGGGTAATTATAAGGATTTAATAATGTAACATGGGGAAAGGAGCAGAGATGCCAGACACACAGAAAATTCACCATAACACAACAGAACAAGTGTTGTTAGGTTCACACCACAAGGCTGAGCAGTCAATTACTACTGGTTAAGTCAGCGAAAGCCTTACAAAGGAAGTTACATTTGAGCAGACCTTGAAGGACATGTAGTAGAGTTAACTAAATCGATAAAGAGGACAGCCCTTCTAGTCAGAAGTAAACTTTTGAAACAAAAGCAGAGTCATATTTGTGTTGAGGGCAGTGTTAAAATACCCAGTGGTCAAGGGAGGGCAGAAGATGGCGGTGTAGGAGGATGCTGGGCTCACTGCCCGACCTGCTGATCACTTAGATTCCACCTACACCTGCCTAAATAACCCAGAAAACCACCAGAAGACTAGCAGAATGGAGTCTCTGGAGCCAAGCGCAGAGGAGAGGCCCACGAAAGGGGGTGGGAAGGGTGGAGGGGCGGTGCACGCTCCACGGACTGGCGGGAGGGAGCTGGAGCGGAGGGGCAGCCCGCCAGCCAAGCAGAGCCCCGAGTCTCGCTTGCAAAAGTGGAGGGGCCAGACGGAGTATGTTCCGACAGCAAGCGGGACTTAGCATCTGGGAGGTCATAAGTGAACAGCTCTGCTCAGAAAGCCGGTAAGGCTGGAGGACAAAGGGAGGGAGAGTTGCTGAGCCCCGGGACACCGGAGCTCAGTTTGGCGGGGAACAAAGGCGCTCGCCAGCGCCATCTCCCTCGCCCATCCCCCAGCCAAAATCCCAAAGGGAACCAGTTCCTGCCAGGGAACTTGCTTGCTCCGCGCAAACACCCAACGCTGTGCTTCTGCGGAGCCACCCCTCCAGCAGCGGGTCTGACTCCCTCGCGCTGCCACCGGGCCCCTCCTGAAGTGGATCACCTAAGGAGAAGCGAGCTAAGCCTACTCCTCCTGCCCCTGTGCACCTTGCCTACCCACCTTGCCTACCCCAGCTAATATGACAGATCCCCAGCACCACAAGCCTGGCAGTGTGCAAGTAGCCCAGATGGGCCATGCCACCCCACAGTGAATCACGCCCCTAGGAGAGGGGAAGAGAAGGCACACACCAGTCTGACTGTGGCCCCAGCAGTGGATTGGGGGCAGACATCAGGTCTGACTGCGGCCCCGCCCACCAACTCCAGTTACACACCACAGCACAGGGGAAGTGCCCTGCAGGTCCTCACCACTCCAGGGACTATCCAAAATGACCAAACGGAAGAATTCCCCTCAGAAGAATCTCCAGGAAATAACAACAGCTAATGAACTGATCAAAAAGGATTTAAATAATATAACAGAAAGTGAATTTAGAATAATAGTCATAAACTTAATCGCTGGGCTTGAAAACAGTATAGAGGACAGCAGAGAATCTCTTGCTACAGAGATCAAGGGACTAAGGAACAGTCACGAGAGGCTGAAAAACGCTTTAAACGAAATGCAAAACAAAATGGAAACCACCACGGCTCGGCTTGAAGAGGCAGAGGAGAGAATAGGTGAACTAGAAGATAAAGTTATGGAAAAAGAGGAAGCTGAGAAAAAGAGAGATAAAAAAATCCAGGAGTATGAGGGGAAAATTAGAGAACTAAGTGATACACTAAAAAGAAATAATATGCGCATAATTGGTATCCCAGAGGAGGAAGAGAGAGGGAAAGGTGCTGAAGGGGTACTTGAAGAAATCATAGCTGAGAACTTCCCTGAACTGGGGAAGGAAAAAGGCATTGAAATCCAAGAGGCACAGAGAACTCCCTTCAGACGTAACTTGAATCGATCTTCTGCACGACATATCATAGTGAAACTGGCAAAATATAAGGATGAAGAGAAAATTTTGAAAGCAGCTAGGGATAAACATGCCCTAACATATAAAGGGAGGCCTATAAGACTCGTGACTGATCTCTCTTTTGAAACTTGGCAGGCCAGAAAGGATTGGCAGGAGATCTTCAATGTGTTGAACAGAAAAAAATATGCAGCTGAGAATCCTTTATCCAGCAAGTCTGTCATTTAGAATAGAAGGAGAGATAAAGGTCTTCCAAAACAAACAAAAACTGAAGGAATTTGTCACCACTAAACCAGCCCTACAAGAGATCCTAAGGGGGATCCTGTGAGACAAAGTACCAGAGACATCACTACAAGCATAAAACTACAGACATCACAATGACTCTAAACCCGTATCTTTCTATAATAACACTGAACATAAATGGACTAAATGCGCCAACCAAAAGACATAGGATATCAGAATGGATAAAAAAACAAGACCCATCTATTTGCTGTCTACAAGAGACTCATTTTAAACCTGAGGACACCTTTAGATTGAGAGTGAGGGGATGGAGAACTATTTATCATGCTACTGGAAGCCAAAAGAAAGCTGGAGTAGCCATACTTATATCAGACAAACTAGACTTTAAAGACTGTAACAAGAGATGAAGAAGGGCATTATATAATAATCACAGGGTCTATCCATGAGGAAGAGCTAACAATTATAAATGTCTATGTGCCGAATACTGGAGCCCCCAAATATATAAAACAATTACTCATAAACATAAGCAACCTTATTGATAAGAATGTGGTAATTGCAGGGGACTTTAACACCCCACTTACAGAAATGGATAGATCATCTAGACACATGGTCAATAAAGAAACAAGGGCCCTGAATGAGACATTGGATCAGATGGACTTGACAGATATATTTAGAACTCTGCATCCCAAAGCAACAGAATATACTTTCTTCTCGAGTGCACATGGAACATTCTCCAAGATAGACCATATACTGGGTCACAAAACAGCCCTTCATAAGTTTACAAGAATTGAAATTATACCATGCATACTTTCAGACCACAATGCTATGAAGCTTGAAATCAACCACAGGAAAAAGTCTGGAAAACCTCCAAAAGCATGGAGGTTAAAGAACACCCTACTAAAGAATGAGTGGGTCAACCAGGCAATTAGAGAAGAAATTAAAAAATATATGGAAACAAACGAAAATGAAAATACAACAATCCAAATGCTTTGGGATACAGTGAAGGCAGTCCTGAGAGGAAAATACATTGCAATCCAGGCCTATCTCAAGAAACAAGAAAAATCCCAATACAAAATCTAACAGCACACCTAAAGGAACTAGAAGCAGAACAGCAAAGGCAGCCTAAACCCAGCAGAAGAAGAGAAATAATAAAGAGCAGAGCAGAAATAAACAATATAGAATCTAAAAAAACTGTAGAGCAGATCAACAAAACCAAGAGTTGGTTTTTTGAAAAAATAAACAAAATTGACAAACCTCTAGCCAGGCTTCTCAAAAAGAAAAGGGAGATGACCCAAATAGATAAAATCATGAATGAAAATGGAATTATGACAACCAATCCCTCAGAGATACAAACAATTATCAGGGAATACTATGAAAAATTATATGCCAACAAATTGGACAACCTGGAAGAAATGGACAAATTCCTAAACACCCACACTCTTCCAAAACTCAATCAGGAGGAAATAGAAAGCTTGAACAGACCCATAACCAGTGAAGAGATTGAATCGGTTATCAAAAATCTCCCAACAAATAAGAGTCCAGGACCAGATGGCTTCCCAGGGGAGTTCTACCAGACGTTTAAAGCAGAGATAATACCTATCCTTCTCAAGCTAGTCCAAGAAATAGAAAGGGAAGGACAACTTCCAGACTAATTCTATGAAGCCAGTATTACTTTGATTCCTAAACCAGACAGACACCCAGTAAAAAAGAGAACTACAGGCCAATATCCCTGATGAATATGGATGCAAAAATTCTCAATAAGATACTAGCAAATCGAATTCAACGGCATACAAAAAGAATTATTCACCATGATTAAGTGGGATTCATTCCTGGGACGCAGGGCTGGTTCAACATTCGCAAATCAATCAATGTGATACATCACATTAATAAAAGAAAAGAGAAGAACCATATGATCCTGTCAATCGATGCAGAAAAGGCCTTTGACCAAATTCAGCACCTTTCTTAATAAAACCCTTGAGAAAGTCGGGATAGAAGGAACATACTTAAACATCATAAAAGCCATTTATGAAAAGCCCACAGCTAATATCATCCTCAAAGGGGAAAAAATGAGAGCTTTTTCCCTGAGATCAGGAACATGACAGGGATGCCCACTCTCACCGCTGTTGTTTAACATAGTGTTGGAAGTTCTAGCATCAGCAATCAGACAACAAAAGGAAATCAAAGGCATCAAAATTGGCAAAGATGAAGTGAAGCTTTCACTTTTTGCAGATGACATGATACTATACATGGAAAATCTGATAGACTCCACCAAAAGTCTGCTAGAACTGATACATGAATTCAGCAAAGTTGCAGGATACAAAATCAATGTATAGAAATCAGTTGCATCCTTATACACTAACAATGAAGCAAAGAAAGACAAATAAAGAAACTGATCCCATTCACAATTGCACCAAGAAGCATAAAATACCTAGGGATAAATCTAACCAAAGATGTAAAAGATCTGTATGCTGAAAACTATAGAAAGCTTATGAAGGTAATTGAAGAAGATATAAAGAAATGGAAAGACATTCCCTGCTCATGGATTGGAAGAATAAATATTGTCAAAATGTCATTACTACCCAAAGCTATCTACACATTCAATGCAATCCCAATCAAAATTGCACCAGCATTCTTCTCGAAACTAGAACAGGCAATCCTAAAATTCATATGGAACCACAAAAGGCCCCGAATAGCGAAAGTAATTTTGAAGAAGAAGACCAAAGCAGGAGGCATCACAATCCCAGACTTTAGCCTCTACTACAAAGCTGTCATCATCAAGACAGCATGGTATTGGCACAAAAACAGACACATAGACCAATGGAATAGAATAGAAACCCCAGAACTAGATCCACAAACATATGGCCAACTCATCTTTGACAAAGCAGGAAAGAACATCCAATGGAAAAAAGACAGCCTCTTTAACAAATGGTGCTGGGAGAACTGGACAGCAACATGCAGAAGGTTGAAACTAGACCACTTTCTCACACCATTCACAAAAATAAACTCAAAATGGATAAAGGACCTAAATGTGAGACAGGAAACCATCAAAACCCTGGAGGAGAAAGCAGGAAAAGACCTCTCTGACCTCAGCCGTAGCAATCTCTTACTCGACACATCCCCAAAGGCAAGGGGATTAAAAGCAAAAATGAATTACTGGGACCGTATGAAGATAAAAAGCTTCTGCACAGCAAAGGAAACAACCAACAAAACTAAAAGGCAACCAACGGAATGGGAAACGATATTTGCAAATGACATATCGACAAAGGGCTAGTATCCAAAATCTATAAAGAGCTCACCAAACTCCACACCCGAAAAACAAATAACCCAGTGAAGAAATGGGCAGAAAACATGAATAGACACTTCTCTAAAGAAGACATCCGGATGGCCAACAGGCACATGAAAAGATGCTCAATGTCGCTCCTCATCAGGGAAATACAAATCAAAACCACACTCAGATATCACCTCACGCCAGTCAGAGTGGCCAAAATGAACAAATCAGGAGACTATAGATGCTGGAGAGGATGTGGAGAAACGGGAACCCTCTTGCACTGTTGGTGGGAATGCAAATTGGTGCAGCCACTCTGGAAAACAGTGTGGAGGTTCCTCAAAAAATTAAAAATAGACCTACCCTATGACCCAGCGGTAGCACTGCTAGGAATTTATCCAAGGGGTACAGGAGTCCTGATGCATAGGGGCACTTGTACCCCAATGTTTATAGCAGCACTCTCAACAATAGCCAAATTATGGAAAGAGCCTAAATGTCCATCAACTGATGAATGGTTAAAGAAATTGTGGTTTATATACACAATGGAGTACTACAGGGCAATGAGAAAGAACGAAATATGGCCCTTTGTAGTAACATGGATGGAACTGGAGAGTGTGATGCTAAGTGAAATAAGCCATACAGAGAAAGACAGATACTATATGTTTTCACTCTTATGTGGATCCTGAGAAACTTAACAGAAACCCATGGGGGAGGGGAAGGGAAAAAAAAAAAAGAGGTTAGAGTGGGAGACAGCCAAAGCATAAGAGACTGTTAAAAACTGAGAACAAACTGAGGGTTGATGGGTGGTGGGAGGAAGGGGAGGGTGGGTGATGGGTATTGAGGAGGGCACCTTTTGGGATGAGCACAGGGTGTTGTATGGGAACCAATTTGACAATAAATTTTATATATTGAAAAAAAAATACCCAGTGGTCAGACTGGGCAGTACTTTGCGGAAATCAGTAAAGATAAAGTACTGACAGAGAGATAGAAAGAGAAATTCACAAAAATCTAGAAAATGGACAATTATTTTCAGCTTAGGTCTAAGTTCAGTATTATTCCATACAATACAATGTTGAATTACAGACTAGTATTGTTAATCTATGGGATGGAGGAAGAACCAAAATGTTTTCAGTGCTTAGAACATTTTAAGTCCTTAAATGGGCTGTAGGTTAGAAAATAGTGCAGTTTGGTGTGATTGGAGCAAAGTAACTCGAGACAATTTTGCGGGAAATTCTATGTTAAACAAAGGAATCGGGGAGAACAAATCATCACAGTCTCTTAAGCAAAGCAGTCATGTGATCAGACCTATAGTTTGACAAGTGACCCTGCTTGGAGCAGGGAGGGTGGGCTACAAGAAGAGAGAGCCACAGAGAATGAACTTGAGCAGCCACTCTAAGAGCCAAAGTGAGAGACCTAGGAGTACTGAGGTACGCTGCAGCTAGAATGGCTGACATGATAAGAAAAGAAGAAGGAAAAAAACATAGTAAGGATAAAGGCACCTAAATCGAGCTGTAAGAAGAAAAGACATTTACGACAAAGTGAATGTGAGAGTTAGTGATGTGGCTTATAAAGTTGCAAGTAGTATCAATTTGGATAGTCAAAGCAGGAACTTCTGATCTGATCTGGACCAGAGATGCTGGTCCAAGTGGGAAAAGCTGCAGAGGGGGAACAAATGGGGTTATTTCTCACTTCTCTGCCACAGAGTTGCCACTGCCAGGCAGTTTGCTTATTTTCCTTCCCTTGCCAAAAATTAACACTTCTCTCAGTTGGTGAGAGGAGTGGACCATTGTTTTCTCTGCCTCTTCTGGGCCAAGAATTCTCTGCCCTGGGGCCAAGAATGCCTGGCATTGGGTAGCCGAAGAAAGTGTAGGGGTGGGGAACGGAGAGGAAAAGGGGTCGTGACCCGCTTTAACCCAAGGGAACCTGCTGACATTGCCATCTGCACTGCCCCAACTCTCCATGCCTTAGGACCAGCATACGCTTTATTTGAGGATTCCGTGAGCACAAGTCTCTGAGTTTCTCTTCCGCGAGGCAAGAAGAAGGATGGGGCTACTGGATGACAGATCGTGGGACAGGTCCTGACTTCTCAGTTCCTCAACCTCAACTCGGGTGATCTGCTCTTCTATCACACGTCAGCCACCCACTCTGTCATGTTGTCACCAGTAACTAAATCTCCTACTCTTCTAAATCCTCTCTGGTTCTCCTAACCCAGCCATTCTTCCACCTTTGATCTCCAACTTGCTCATTATCTATGACCTTGGGTCTTCACTTCCCTCCTCATCCAGCTTCGATCCCACTACTGTCACACACTTACTCTCTTGCAAACACATTTAATTCCCTTCCATCCCTCTCTCTTGATCATAAAGCTTAACTCTGCCTTGCATGCCCAAAGCTGAACAGCCATACTCCAACACTTACTAACTTTGGCCGAGGTTACTTACTTCTCCATGTCTGCTTCTTTTCTTGCAGGAGGAACCACCTCCAAGGGTTGTTTTGTTGATTAAAATGGTACCTGGTAGGAGGGATCGATTAAAAAACCAAAAAAGTCTTGATTCTTTCAAATCCAAATGGGTCTTAAGCACTAGTGGTCATGCTACATGTCCACAATGTAGTAAGTTTCCTGCTTCCCTATTCTCCTATCAGCAGTTTCTCCTTCCCTCCCCTAGAACCTTGTCTCACATTTCCTTGGTTGTGGTAGTGTGGGGAGGAAGGCAAGGTTTGGCTCCTATTCCCATTCTCATTTTCATTAATTGCTTCCAATCTACTGTTCACAAAGATAACAAATCCTTCCTTAAAAATAACAAACCTTGGGGCGCCCGGGTGGCTCAGTCAGTCAAACATCCGACTTTGGCTCAGGTCATGATCTCACAGTTTGTGAGTTTGAGTCCCACGTCGGCCTTTCTGCTGACAACTCAGAATTTGGAGCCTGCTTTGCATTCTGTGTCTCCCTCTCTCTCTCTGCCCCTCCCCTGCTTGTGCTCATGCTCTCTTTCTCTCTCTCTCTAATAAATAAATAAATAAATATTTTTAAAATTTATTTAAAAAAAACCTTGACCTTTATATCTGTATCTCTATTTCTTTATGCATGATCACCCTTTCTCAGATCATATTTGTCTTCAGTCCATTCTGAGGAACACTGAAACTGCTCTCATCAAAGTTATCAATGACTTTGCATGCTGCCACTAGATTTGTAACAAGCATATCTGTTTTCCTCTTACTCTACTTCTTCAGTGGGATTTACCACTCCCTCCTTTTAGAAACACCTTCTCCTAATGGCTTTCCAGACATCTAAACTAACCTCACGGGTTGCTTCTTTAGAGTCCTTTCTGACTTGCTCCTCATCTTTCTCTGCTCAACCTCTAAATGTTGACTGTTTCAAATCTATGCTGAGTACCCCCCCTTTTCTGTCTACTTACTCCCCAAAGGCAACCTTGTCAAGGTCTCTGGCTTTCAATAAACCACCTATATGCTAATGATTCTCAAATCCTTACGAGTGCTAACAGAACCCCATGTGCCCTGCCTCCTGCCTCCTTTATTTATTTTTCTTTTTAATTTTTTTTCAACGTTTTTTATTTATTTTTGGGACAGAGAGAGACAGAGCATGAACGGGGGAGGGGCAGAGAGAGAGGGAGACACAGAATCGGAAACAGGCTCCAGGCTCCGAGCCATCAGCCCAGAGCCTGACGCGGGGCTCGAACTCATGGACCGCGAGATCGTGACCTGGCTGAAGTCGGACGCTTAACCGACTGCGCCACCCAGGCACCCCTACTCCTTTAAAGAGCTCAACATCGGGGCACCTGGGTGGCTCGGTCGGTTAGGCGTCCGACTTCGGCTCAGGTCATAATCTCATGGTCTGTGAGTTCGAGCCCCGTGTCAGGCTCTGTGCTGACCACTCAGAGCCTGGAGCCTGTTTCAGATTCTGTGTCTCCTTCTCTCTCTGCCCCTCCCCTGTTCATGCTCTCTCTCTGTCTCAAAAATAAATAAACTTTAAAAAAAATTAAAAAAAAAATAAAGAGCTCATCATCTATTTTGCTCACACTCACCCATGAGGCTCCCTTCCTTGGCCTTTTGTTTCTCAACCACCCCAAGTTGGGTCCTCCTTTGGAGTTTTTGCATTTGGGGATTCCCTTTTCCTTGTTCACATTGCTGTTTCTTCATTAGGATTTCAACCTAAATGTCTTCTCCATAAGAAGCTTTTCCTGATCATTCAATCTAAAGTAGCTACCCAGTCACATTCACATAATCTTGTGTTAATGGTCTGGAAAATGTTTATCACTACTGATTTGTTTGTTTGCTTATTGGCTATTTTTTCTCCTACTAGATGTAAGAGCCATGACAGCAGGGACTTTCTCAGTAAATGTTTATCACAGTGCCCTAGAATCCAGTGGGCATGTCACACATGGTAGTTGTATCCCAGAGCTCACCTCATCATTTCAAGCTTGAACAGCATTAGTGGTAACATGAAGAGAAGCTAAGGAAGTCTTTGTAGGGGTGAGTATATTTTATACATGTGAGTTCATAAACTGAAAAAAAATTTCAAAAGCACACCTACGAAGCAGGTCCCATGTAAAATCCCCTAGTGTTAAGAAATTCTTATTGGTGACACCCATTCCATGCATATTTATACTTTATTCCATCTCTAGAAATTTGCACTAAGGAAAAGATTTGATAAACTCATTTACTGTATTGATATATGACTGACATGACTTGCAATGTTATCTCTCATAAGAATGGGTACAATGAATGAGAAACAGAGCAAGACATCTCTGTGATAACAAGCTGATGGACACATAAGGATTTTCTTCCAAAATCACAATAAGGTAAACCCTATTGCTCTAACAGGCAGTATGTGGGCTTCACAAGTCTTCAGGAGAGCTACCAATGAAGAAAACACAATATCCAGAGCACCAAAGAGTCGGTATCTTTATTTTTTTTTTAATTTTTTTTTCAACGTTTATTTATTTTTGGAACAGAGAGAGACAGAGCATGAACGGGGGAGGGGCAGAGAGAGAGGGAGACACAGAATCGGAAACAGGCTCCAGGCTCTGAGCCATCAGCCCAGAGCCCGACGCGGGGCTCGAACTCACAGACCGCGAGATCGTGACCTGGCTGAAGTCGGACGCTTTAACCGACTGCGCCACCCAGGCGCCCCAAAGAGTCGGTATCTTTAATTGCAATCTAGACTTAATAACTAGGAAGAACAAACAGGGCAATTTTGAAATGTGGCTTAAAACAAACATGCTCAGCAAGAAAAAGGAAGTAGAAGATTTGTTGTGGCTGGGCAAGAGTAATAAAGAAGAAGAGAATTATGATTTCAGGACAGCATTTCCCACAGTGAGTTCTTTAGTGGGCTATTCTATATAGAGTTATAGGACTCATTCAAACATAAGTTTGGGAAATACTACGTTAAATAAAGTCATGCGCTTATTTGTGTTGTTGTTGCTGGACTTCCCAGAGCACTTCATTTGCTAGTATGCTTTGAAACTTTGTAAGAGCAAGACATGGTATGCAGTGTTTGCTAAGTTTATTTGACTGCAAGACTTTTGCCTTTTAAAGGAAAATTTTAAACAATCCACAGACCAAATCACTGAAAAATGTTATTTTGAGACAGTAAAATGATAGTATCTGTACAGCTGAATGGTGTAAACGACTAAGCCCCTTATCACTTGCAACTGCCAAGGGTTGACTGGACGATAAGATTTAAATAATGGCATAAAAATAAAAGCAGAGGAGTAGATCAATATAAAAAAGGGTAAAATCGGGTGCCTAGCTGGCTCAGTCGGTTAAGCATCCGACTTTGGCTTGGGCCATGATCTCGTGTTTCGTGGATTGGAGCCCTGCACTGGGGTCTGTGCTGACAGCTCAGAGCCTGGAGCCTGTTTCAGATTCTGTGTCTCCCACTCTCTCTGCCCCTCCACCACTTGCACTCTCTCTCTCTCTAAAAAAAATAAAACATTAATTTTTTTTAAAAAGGGTAAAACAGGGGTGCCTGGGTGGCTCAGTCAGTTAAGCATCCGACTTTGACTCAGGTCATGATCTCGCGGTTTTTGAGTTCGAGCCCCACGTTGGACTCTATGCTGACAGCTCAGAGCCTGGAGCCTGCTTCATATTCTGTGTCTCCTCCTCTCTCTGCCCCTCCCATGCTCATGCTCTGTTTCTCTCTGTCTCTCAATAATAAATAAATGTTTTTTTTAAAAAAGGGTAATCAGGATCAGGTCCTGACTGGACACGAATTAGTGACTATACAAGAGCAACAAAGCCTGTGCTGCCTGGTGGGCAGATGGCCCAGACACAGACAGGGTGAGGGCAAGGATATGAGGGATGCCTAGGTTATACGAGGGGAGATGGTTTGCCCTTCTGGGAGGACTTCCCAGACAACAGCAGGCACAAACTCCCCTAGCTGGGGACAAGGGAGGCAGCTGACACCATTTCTCTTCCCCACTCCTCAGCATGAACTAACTTCATTAACCAGCACAGTGCCGACAGTGGCAGCCTAAATAAACTGCTTACACCAAGGCCCACGCCCCTGCACGTTGCAGGTACTGCTTTTTTGGGGGAAGTATGCCTAAGAATCAGTGCAATGGGCCTCTCCTCCAGACGACCAGCACAACCCCCCACCCCCACCCCCCAACAAACACACACCATGTCTACTACTGATCACAGAGTTCTGCAAAGCTTCAGCTCTAGTGGAAATAACATCAGGTCTTCTTTAACAAGTAGATCAGAACACACCTAGTTAAAACTAGCCACACTCTGGCTTAGTTTAACTCTCTACAGAGAAACTCTGCAGAAGATTGACCTGAGGGAAAGAGCAGCCAAAAAACAGCAGCAGAGTGCACATAGCATACACCAGAGACACTTCCTGAAGCGCCAGGATCTGGACGGTATATGACCTCTGCTTCATAAATCCATTTCTGTCAGGAGGAGGAAACATAACAGACTTTCTTAACATACAAAAGAAGACAGAGAGCTAGACAAAATGCTAAGATGGAGGAATTCATCCCAAAAGAAAGAACAAGAAAAGGTTAGGTCAGGGGATCTAAGCGAAACAGATATAAGTAATATGCTTGAGCCAGAATTTATTTTTTTTTTATTTTTTTTTTCAACGTTTATTTATTTTTGGAACAGAGAGAGACAGAGCATGAACGGGGGAGGGGCAGAGAGAGAGGGAGACACAGAATCGGAAACAGGCTCCAGGCTCTGAGCCATCAGCCCAGAGCCTGACGCGGGGCTCGAACTCCCGGACCGCGAGATCGTGACCTGGCTGAAGTTGGACGCTTAACCGACTGCGCCACCCAGGCGCCCCGAGCCAGAATTTAAAACAACAATCATAAGGATACCAGCTAAGCTTAAGAAAAGAATAGAAGACACCATGGAGTCCCTTACTGCAGAGGTAAAAGTCCTAAAACTAGACAGGCCAAAATAAAAAATGCTATAACCAAAATGCAAAACTGACTGGATGTAATGACCACGAGGATGGAAGAAGTAGAGAAACAAATAAGTGATATAGAAGATAAAATTATGGGGGTACCTGGGTGGCTAAATTGGTTAAGCATTTGATTTTGGCTCAGATTATTATCTTGCAGTTTGTGGGTTTGAGCCCCGTGTCAGGCTCTGGGCTGACAGCTCAGAACCTGGAACCTGCTTCAGGTTCTGTGTTTCCCTCTCTCTCTGTCCTTCCTCCACTCATGCTCTGTCTCTCTCAAAAATAAACATTGTTAAAAAGAAAAAAAGATAAAATTATGGGGGTGCCTAGGTGGCTCAGTCAGTTAAGCACCTGACTCTTAATCTCGGCTCAGGTGGATGATATTACAGTTTGTGAGTTTGAGCACTCAGCTGACAGTTCAGACCCTGCTCTGGGATTCTGTCTCTCCCTCTCTCTGCTGCTTCCCTGCTTGCTCTCTCTCTCTCTCTCTCTCTCTCAAAATAAATCAACAAACCTTTAAAAAATGGGAGATGAAATTATGGAAAATTGTGAAGCTGAAAAGAAGAAAGAAAAATATTAGATCATGAATGTAGACTTTGAGAACTCAGTGATCCATAAAGCCTAATAACATTCATATCATAGGAGTTCCAGAATAAGAACAGAGGAAAAGGGGGCAGAAGGTTGACTGAGGAAATAATAGTTAAAAACTTCCCTAATCTGGGGAAGTAAACAGACATCTAAATTCCAGAGGCACAGAGAACTCTCATCAAAAATCACCAAAAGCAGGTCAACACCAAGACATATCATAGTTAAATTGGCAAAATATAGAGATAAGGAAAAAATCCAAAAGGCGGCAAGACAAAAGAAGTCCCTGACTTGTAAAAGAAGACAAATAAGGTTAGCAGCATACCCCTTCCTCAAAACTTGGCAGGCAAGAAGGGAGTGGTATGATGTATTCAACGTGCTGAATGGGAAAAATGTGCAGCCCAAGAATACTATCCAGAAAGGCTGTCATTCAGAATAGAAGGAGAGATAAAGAGTTTCCCAGGCAAACAAAAACTAAAGAAGTTCATGACCACTAAGCCAGCCTTGCAAGAAATATTAAAGGAGACTCTGAATGGAAAGGAAACATCAAAAGGGACAAAGACTAGAAAGGAACAGAGAAAATATCCAGAAACAAGGAGTTTACAGGTACTACCATGGCGCTAAGTTCATATCTATCAATGATCACTCTGAATGGAAAAGGACTAAATGCTCTAATCAAAAGCACAGTGTGTCAGAATGGATTAAAAAAAAAAAAAAGACCCATCTATATGCTGCCTACAAGAGACCCATTTCAGACCTAAAAACATCTGCAGATTGAAAATGAGGGGATGGAGAACCATTTATCATGCAAACAGACATCAAGAGAAAGCTGGAATACCAACACTCATATCAGACAAACTAGATTTTACACAAAAGATTGTAACAAGAGATGAATACCTATATCATAATAAAGTGGTTTATCCAACAAGAAGATCTAAAACTTGGAAATATTTATGTCAACTTGGAACACTCAAATATATAAATCAATTAATAACAAACATAAAGAACTCACTGACAATCATACAATAATAGTAGGGGACATTAGGGGTGCCTGGGTGGCTCAATCAGTTGAGCATCTGACTCTTGATTTCAGCTCAGGTCATGATCCCAGGGTTGTGGTATCAAGCACCGCCTCAGGCATCATGCTGAGAGTGAAGCCTGCTTGACATCCTCCCTCTCCCTCCCTCCCTCTCTCTGCCTTCTCCCCCACTCATGCTCACTCTCTGTCTAAATAAAATAATAATAATAACAATAATAATAATAAGAGACTTTAACACCCCACTTATAGCAATGGAGAGATTTTCTAAGCAGAAAATCAACAAGGGAAAAATGGCTTTCAATGACACACTGGACCAGATGGACTTAACAGATTATTCAAACATTTCATCTTAAAGCAGAATACACATTCTTTTTTTTTTTTTTTTAATTTTTTTTTCAACGTTTATTTTATTTTTGGGACAGAGAGAGAGCATGAACGGGGGAGGGGCAGAGAGAGAGGGAGACACAGAATCGGAAACAGGCTCCAGGCTCTGAGCCATCAGCCCTGAGCCTGACGCGGGGCTCGAACTCCCGGACCGCGAGATCATGACCTGGCTGAAGTCGGACACTTAACCGACTGCGCCACCCAGGCGCCCCAAAATACACATTCTTTTTGAGTGTACATGGGACATTCTCCAAAATAGATCACATATTGGGTCACAAATCAGCACTCAACAAGTACAAAAAGACTGAGATCACACTATGCATATTTTCAGACTACAAAACTATGAAACTAGAAGTCAACCACAAGGAAAAATTTGGAAAGACCGCAAATACATGGAGGTTAAATACTACTAAAAACCGAATGGGTCAACAAAGAAATCAAAGAAGAAATTAAAAAATACATGGAAATAAATGATAAACAAAACAAGATAGTTCAAAACCTTTGGGATGCAGCAAAAGCAGTCATAAGAGGAAAGTATACAGTTACACGGTTCTACCTCAAGAAACAAGAAAAATCTGAAATATGCAACCTAACATTACATGTAAAGGAGGTAGAGAAAGAACAACAAATGGATACTAAAGCCAGCAGAACAAGGAAAATAATAAAGATTAGAGCAGAAATAAAAGATACAGAAAATTAAAAAAAAAAAGGTAGGACAGATTAATGAAACCAGGAGCTGGATCTTTGAAAGAATTACTAAAATTGATAACCCCCTAGCCAGACTTATCAAAAAGAAAAGAGAAAGAACCCAAATAAATAAAATCACAAATGAGGGAGGAGAGATCACAACCGCCACTACAGAAATACAATTAAAAGAGAATATTATGAAAAATTATATGCTAACAAACTGAGCAATTTCAAACAAATGGATAAATTCCTAGTAACATACAAACTACCAAAACGAGAACAGGAAGAAATAGAAAACTTGACCAGACCCATAACCAACAAATTGAATCAGTAATCAAAAATCTCCCAACAAACAAAAGTCCAGGGCCAGATGGCTTCCCAGGAGAATTCTACCAGACATTTAAAGAAGTGTTAATACCTTTTCTTCTCAAACTTTTCAAAAAAATAGAAATAGAAGGAAAACTTCCAACTCATTCTATGAGGACAGATCACCTTGATTCGAAAACCAGATAAAGACCCCATTAAAAAGGAGAATTACAGAGGTGCCTGGGTGGCTCAGTTGGTTGAGTGTCCAACTTCGGCTCAGGTCATGATCTCATGGTTTGGGAGCTCGAGTCCTGAGTCGGCTCTGTGCTGGCATCTCAGAGCCTGGACCCTGCTTCAGATTCTGTGGCTCCCTCTCTCTCTACCCCTCCCCAGCTTGCACTCTGTCTCTCTCTCTCTTTCTCTCTCTCTCAAAAATAAATAAACATTTTTCAAAAATTTTTAAAAGGAAAATTATAGGCCAATATCCCTGGTGAACATGGATGCCATTATTCTCAACAAAATACTAGCAAATCGAATCCGATGGTACATTAAAAGAAGCATTTATCACAATCAAGTAGGATTTATTCCTGGGCTGTAAGTGTGGTTCAGTATCTGCAAATCAATCAATGTGATACACCACATTTAAAAAAAAATTTTTTTTAAATGTTTATTTATTTTTGAGACAGAGAGAGACAGAGCATGAACGGGGGAGGGGCAGAGAGAGAGGGAGACACAGAATTGGAAGCAGGCTCCAGGCTCTGAGCCATCAGCCCAGAGCCCGACGCGGGGCTCGAACTCACGAACCGTGAGATCGTGACCTGAGCTGAAGTCGGTCGCTCAACCGACTAAGCCACCCAGGCGCCCAGATATGCCACACTAATAAAAGAAAGGATAAGAACCAAATGATCCACTCAATAGATGCAGAAAAAGCATTTGGCAAAGTACAGCATAGAAAAGGCCATATATGAAAGACTCGCAGGTAATATAATCCTCAATGGGGAAAAACTGAGACCTTGTCCTCTATGGTCAGGGACAAGAATAGGATGTCCACTCTCATCAATGTTATTCAACATAGTACTGGAAGTCCTAGCCTCAGCAAGCAGACAACAACAACAACAACAACAACAACAACAACAACAACAAAAAGCATCCAAATCAGCAAGGAAGAAGTCAAACTTTCACTATTCGCAGACAACATGATACTCCATGTGGAAAATCTGAAAGACTCCAAAAAATTGCTACAACTGATACACGAATTCAGTAAAGTTGCAGGTATATAAAATCAATGTACAGAAATCTGTTACATTTCTATACACCAATAAAGAAGAAGCAGAAAAAGAATTCAAGGAACCAATCCCTGTACAATTGCACCAAAAACCATAAGATATCTAAGAATAAACCTAACCAAAGAAGTAAAAGACCTGTACTCTGAAACCTATAGAACACTTATGAAAGAAATTGAAGATGACAAAAAGAAATGGGAAAACATCCCATGTTCATGGATTGGAAGAACAAATATTTTTACAATGTCTGTACTAGCCAAAGTAATCCACACATTTGATGCAATCCCTATCAAAATACTACCAACATTTCTCACAGAGCTCAAACAATCCTAAAATTTGTATGTAACCACAGAAGAAACCAAATAGTCAAAACAATCTTGAAAAAGAACAGCAAATTGGGGGCATCAAAATTCTGGACTTCAAGTTACGTTAGAAAGCTGTAGTGATCAAGACAGTATGGTACTGGCACAAGAACAGACACATAGATCAATGGAACAGAAGACAGAACAGAAAATGGACCCACAACTATATGGCCAACTAATCTTCAACAAAGCAAGAAAGAATATCCAATGGAAAAAAGACAGTCTCTTCAACAACTGATGTAGGAAAAATGACAGCAACATGCAGAATGAAACTGGACCACTTTCTTACACAAAGTAAATTCAAACTGAAAGAAAGACCTAACTGTAAGACAGCCATCAAAATTCTAAAGGAGAACACAGGAAACAACCTCTTTGACTTTGGCCATAACAATTTCTTCTGAGATACATCTCCATAGGTAAGGGAAACAAAAGCAAACGTGAACTATTGGGACCTCATGAAGATTCAAAAAAACTTCTTCACAGTCAAAGAAACAATCACCAAAACTAAAAGGCAACCTTTGGAATGGAAGAAGATATTTGCAAATGACATCTGATAAAAGGTTAGTATCCAAAATCTATAAAAGACTTATCAAAGTCAACACCTAAAAAATAAATAATCCACTTAAGAAATGAGCAGAAGACATGAATAGACATTTTTCCAAAGAAGACATACAGATGGCTAAGAGACACATGAAAAGATGTTCAACATACATCATCATTGGGTCAGTACAAATAAAAACCACAGTGAAATATCACTTCACACCTGTCAGAATAGCTAAAATTAACAATACAGGAAAGAACAGATGTTAGTGAGGATGCGGAGAAAGGGGAACCCTCTTACACTGTTGGTAGGAAATGCAAACTGGTGCAGCCACTTTGGAAAACAGTATGGAGCTTCCTCAAAAAGTTAAAAATAGAACTACCCTACGATCCAGTAACCGCACTATTAGGTATTTACACAAAGGATACAAAAATACTGACTCAAGGGGACACATGCACCCCAATGTTTATAGCAACATTATCAACAATAGCCTAATTATGGAAGGAGTCCAAGTGTCCATTGACTGAGGAATGAATAAAGAATATGTGGTATATATATACAATGGAATATTACTCAGCCATAAAAAAGAATGAAATCTTACCATTTGCAACAAGGACAGAACTAGAGCATGAGCATATTATGCAAGCCTAAATGAGTCAGTCAAAGACAAATGCCATATAATTTCACTCAAATGTGGAATTCAAGAAAAAAAACCAGATGAACATAGGGGAAAAAATCAAGAGAGGCAAACCATAAAACAAACTCTAAACTACAGAGAATAAACTGAGGGTTGCTGGAAGGGAAGTGGGCAGAGGTTTGGGCTAAATGGGTGATGGGTATTAAGGAGGGCTCCTTGTTATGAGGAGCACTGGGTGTTATATGTAAGTGATGAATCACTAAATTCCACTCCTGAAACTAACCTTTCACTGTATGTTAACGAACTGGAATTTAAATAAAAACTGGAAACAAAAAATAGAAAGAAAAAAACAGAGAAACAAAGCTATAACGAAACCAAAACTCTGCAATTCTCACTTTGAAGCGTACACAAATCTTGCTCTGAAGAAGTGCTATCATGAAGAGTTAATGATTTTAGACTGAATTTGAAGCAATAAAGGCATCTTTCCCATAGGACATCTGACTCCATTAGAAAGAAGCCAAGGACCAATACATCTCACAAACAGTTCACATTTCAATGCCTCATCTCAAACATTTATCATAAGCAATAGCTCGCCAGCAAAATAAAACCTATCCTTTTAATGCAAACATTTGAAATAAATGGCACAAAATAAATAACATGACTTATTTTCTTATACCCTGATTTATAGTTTTTTCATTCTTTTACTTTAATAAAGAGTGCATTAAAAGAACACAGACATAATTCTAAATTTTCAAAATAAATCAGAAACATTTCCATTGTATCTTAGTGGCGTGGAACATGTGTTTTACAGGAAAGCTCTTTGTGTAAGATTTTTTTTTTTTTGGTATCAACTTCCTTAAGATACAATTCATATACCTATAATCCACCCACTTAAAGTATATAATTCAGTGGTTTTTAATATAGTCACAGAGTTGTGACCATCACCACAATCAATTTTGGAACATTTTTATTACCTCAGAAATGAATTCTAAACCTTTTAGCTCCCCACCTCATACCCCATCCCATTTTTCCAGCTCCAGGCAACTACTAATCCACTTTCTACTTGCTTCTATTGGATATTTTCATATAAATGGAATCATATAATATGTGGTCCTTTAAAACTGTGTGGAACATTTTAAACAATTGGTTACTGCCGATAAAATATCTTGGCTTTTTGAAGTCTATAGGCAGCTTTACTACAGCACAAAACATATTTCATTCTACATCAGCAAAGTACTATAATCGTGCTGGCATTTATCCAGCATATATCAGATCTAGCAATCACAATATGATGTTTCACAAGGAAGCATGATCATTTAAAGTTCACTCAATTGCTGCAAGTTATTTTTTATCAATAAAATGTGGCTTTGTGACCCGGGTATTGTAACCTAAATATACTGATCTGTTTTGGAATGAGCTCTTACACACATAAAATATTGAAATCTTTTCTCTTTTCTATAACCAACCTTGACGTCAGGAAACCATGATCATTTCCCAAAGCAGTCTAGTTACCTCTTGCTTACTTGTTTGATTTTTCTTTTAATTTCTCTTTTTTAAATTTAAAGATATAAAACACTATAATGAATGATAGCACAACAGTTTTCTGATAGTTTCTCTTTATAACATTAAATATACATGCTGCTCTGATTACACAATTACTGTGATGACTTATTAAATGGAAAAGGGAAATTTACATCACGTACTAAATAAATTTGAATCTAGATTGCGCAATACACATGAAATCTTTATTCGCAAATACTCCAGAAATAGTTCAATCTCTAACAGTTACCCTTTTACCTCAGCTTCTCATACTTTCCTTGATCTTACTGTAAAGAATGATCTAACCAAAGAAATAGATAGCATCAACAGGGTCAAAGTGATTGATTATGATAAGTAATTTTAATTCCCATCATCAAGGGAATATACTGTTTATAGATTTTTTATTGAAAAGAGACATCGTGAAAGGGAAAGAAGTGAATAAAAAAGGAGGTAATTGTATCCATTAAAGTGATTTTTTTTAATGCAAGTAAACATTGAAATAAAGAAAAAATTTAGAGGAAAGATAAGGGAGAAGGGATAGAAGGTAACAAAATGTGAGATGATTATCATCAGGAAGAAAAGGCTGAACAGAAAGGGGGGTATTAATACAACTTGTAATTTGATTTGAAAGGGACAAGTTAGTCCTTCAAGGGACTGATTATTAGAGACACTATTTTTGTTTATTCTTCAGGTATGTGTGTATAGTAAACGATGATTGGTCATTCATCCAGATAGTTTCTGAAGCTTTTCCAGGATATCTGGCCTGTCTGACCTAGCTATTTATTTTTTGTTCCTATAAAACACCTTTATTATCCAGGAAATAAAAGTTTAGTCCAAACATTGGCAATAAAGCAGGAAACTTAAAAAATAGTGAATATAGTTACTCAAATGAAGTCTTCAATTTATGGCATAGTATCAAAAACAATAGCTGCAGAGAGACATCTGTTTTTTTAAGTTTCTGTTTAGGTTATTTTTTTTAATATTTATTTTTTTATTTTGAGAGAGAGAGCACATGTGCATGTTCGCACACACACACAAATGGGGGAGGCTCAGCGGGAGAGGAGAGAATCCCAAGAGATTTTGCACTTTCAGCGCAAAGCCCGATGAGGAGCCATATCACAAACTGTGAGATTATGATTTGAACTGAGATCAAGAGTAGGACGCTTAACCGACTGAGCCACCCAGACGCCCTGAGGCATCTGTTTTATGGAGGTGGGTGGGAGAGTAAAAATAGTTCTAGACATGGATTCAGTTTCAAATACTGGCTTTCACACCCAGGAATTTCTGGGACTTGCAGTTTTCTTATTAAAAGAAGAGTTATTAAGATAATAGTATTTTCTTATTAAAAGAAAAGTTTTCTACTAAAGGTAGAAAAGTAGCTTTTCTGGTCAACTCCAGAGTTGTAAGAAATAAATGAGAAAGTATTTCTAAAAGCACTTTGTAAATTGTACTGAGCTATCATGCATTTTTCTTAGTAGGTAGTTGTTTCAAAAGTCAGTTAAAAGTTTTTGCAGGACTGTGTTGGGGATCCTTCAGAATGTTCTCTATCAGTAACTATTTGAAAATTCTTTGAAAAAAACATCAACACATAGATATGATTCTCACTCATCATATGAAGAACTTAAGATGAAGAGATACTGATTCCAGACCCAGAAATTATAAAAATATATACAGTGGGTAAAAATCTCCCTCTCATCTTGTCCCACACGAGCCTGGTTTCCACCCCATCCCAATGCACTGTGCTTAGTATCTTACCTATACTTCCAGAGTTCCTTTGTATTTTGCCTAGTCTCAAACTTTATAAAGCCAACTTATTCCCACATGAAAACGAACATGGTTAACATAATTTCATACCAGACTAATCATTGCAAAGCTGTTTTATTTATGCATATATGTATATTTTATATGTATATTTATGGAATATGTATATTTTATTTATATGTTTTAATAAGTATTTTATATGTTATTTATATATGTGTATTTATATATATGTTTATATATAATATATATATCATATATATCATGTATTTCATATGGCATTCTTCAATTACAAGCCAGAATTTATTAACTTAATAAGCACTTACATAATGCTTACAATGTGCTAAGACTATTCTAAACACTTTAGAAATACGAAATACTTTTAACCTTTTAACACACTTAACTCTATGAGATGGATACCATTATTAATCTCATTAAAATTTTGTTTTAAGTAATCTCTACATCCAACATAAGGCTCAAACTCACAAGTCTGAGATCAAGAGTCATGTGCTCTACTGACTGAGCCAGCCAGCTGCCCTTAATCCCATTTTACACATAGGCTGAGGCTTGGTTTGGTGACATAATAATTTCCCTAAATTCAAGAATAAATGGCAGAGCAAGAGTCAATGTAGTTTTAGAACACATGTTCTTAACCACTATGTTCTGCTATCTTTAAAATGATCTTTAAAGCGATTTATTGCTTAAATGGGATGGCTAATATGAACCAGATTATTTTAACTTCTGTCTTTAGGTTATGGTTTCCTTCTCTCTAAGAAATAACGAATGAATATACATATAAATGCCTCAGCAAATCTATCCCAGTTTATAATGAACTAGTGGGTGCTATTTCTGAAAAACAAACAAACAAACAAACAAACTATTTTATTATTTCCAAGAGGACTTCCTACAGATTTTCCTCAGAATTGATGCTGGAGCTAATGACATGATGGTAGTAAGAGGTGCCCACATTTTGAATACTCACTGCCTGCCTATTAAGTAAGTTTCATAGGTAAAGACTCTGATTACTGAAGCAGTGGTAGCTATGGTCCTGACCGTTACAGTGTATCCAGAATCTTTTCCCTATTAAAGGCTTTTAATATTCTGGGAATATGAGTCCTACAGCCTAACTAATATAGGAAGCCAGCTGTGTATGTGCTTAATAAAATACAAGTTACAAACTCTAAAGTATTGATCGGTCTTTAGTTAACCGGCATTCCAATTTTTTACTGTTGTATTAAAAGTCTTAAGAAATTCAAAGATGTATCTTTTACATAAATATTTAAGGTGATAAACTTTATACCTCTTAAAATCTCCATTAAAGTTTCCAAAAGAGGGGTACCGACTGGCTCAGTCGGTTAAGCATCTGACTCTTGGTTTCAGCTCAGATTATGATCTCACGGTTTGTGAGTTCAAGCCCCGTGTTGGGCTCTGTGCTGACAGCGTGGAGCCGGCTTGGGATTTTCTCTCTCCTGCTCTCTCTGCCCCTCCCCTGCTCACGTGTATGCACTCTTTCTCAAAAATAAATGAATAAACTTCTTAAAAAGTTTCAAAAAGAACTCTCCTTACCAAGGTCTTCTTGGTATAAGCTTTTGTTGTTGTTGTTGTTATGAAATAAGTAAATAGAAACTGAACTTTGGTATCACCTAAAAAACGAACTTTTGGTATGACAGGAGTGATAACTTGAAATATAGTGGAAATCCTAGGTAGTGAAATTTAAAAGTTATAAGGTTCAGGTGAGAGTGAAACAGTATTAGCACAGAATAAGAGTTACTGTATACGGGTTAACCTGCAGTCAAAGGTAGGTCTGTGCCCATCTCTGGGGACCCCTGGACATCCATGGCTGACCCTGGGCCATGACAAAGACAAAATGAACTAAAGAGTAACTTGTATGCTGTTTAAAGTCTGAAATTCTTCTTGACACATACTCTACTAACTTGTCTGTATATTATTAAAAAGGATTTTTAAAAAAAAATTTTTTTAACGTTTATTTATTTTTGAGACAGAGAGAGACAGAGCATGAGCAGGGGAGGGGCAGAGAGAGAGGGAGACACAGAATCTGAAACAGGCTCCAGGCTCTGAGCTGTCAGCACAGAGCCCGTCACGGGGCTCGAACTCACGGACCATGAGATCATGACCTGAGCCGAAGTCGGATGCTTAACCGACTGAGCCACCCAGGCGCCCCTATTAAAAAGGATTTTAAGTAATCTCTGCACCCAACTTGGGGCTGAAACCCACAACCTCAAGATCAAGAGTCACATGCTCTACTGCCTGAGCCAGCCAGGTGCCCCATTATCTATATCTTTTATAGAAAACTTATAGGTCGATGATTGGTACTCAGATTCATAAATTATATTGTCTAATTTAGCTATATGAGCAGGGCGATACAAAAGACTCTTCTGTAAACTTGTGTCTTGGCTGCCCTGGAAACAGGTATCTTGTGTGTATCTTAATGGTGCATAACCTAAACACAAATCACATCCACTGAGATTAAGAAAGAGCCCTAAAGCTGTGTCTGGAAGGCTCAGACCTCTCTGTCTGTCTGTGTTTTCTTGCTCCTGCTGTACCCCATCCTTTAGTTTATCAAAGCTGAGGGGGAGCAGAATAAGCCACCCCAGAATGTGCCACTTTGACATATGGATTATTTGCAGCTGAAGACAACCAGAGGCCCAGGAGACAGGGAGAATTTTTTACCTTCCCCTGAACTGCCTCAAAGAATTTAGATGGGGGCGGGGGAGGGGGGGTGAGGGCTATACCAGGAAGAGAGCTGTAACCAAAGAGAACGTTTTGTATAAGAAAGAACTACTTGCATGACTTCGCAAACATTTGTTTACCTAACACTGGTTCTTCCCATCTTCCACCCCTTGAAAGTGCCAGACCCTCTGGGGGGCCTGGGGGGCTCAGTTAAGCATCCGAATCTTGGTTTCAGCTCAGGTCATGATCTCACGGTTTGTGAGATGGAGCTCCATGACACGCTCTGTGGATGGCACACAGCCTGCTTGGGATTCTTTTTCTGCCCCTCTCCAGTTCCCTCTCTCAAAATAAATACATAACCTTAAAAAAATAGTGCCAGACCCCTACCCCCTTCTCCTTAGCTCAGAATGGCATATAAGACTCAATTACCTGACTGCTGGGGAGTCTGTTTTTATGGGGCCACCCATACATACAAAATTTGTCTCCTGTTAATGTGTTAAGTCAATTTAGTTATTAGACAAGGCAAAGAACCTAGAAGGGAAGAGAGGAAAGGTTTCTGCCCCTACAAAGCCTTATATGAATATACCCTTTGGAATCATGTGAGTCCTTTCAATGATCTGATCCTGTGTAATTGCTGCAACTTTAATAAAAGCAAACAGAAACGGAGTTGAGGCTAGGAAAATAGAATGCAATACTGATGAATTCCAGCAACCATCCAGGAAGACACTATGCAGAGGATGAGAGGGTGCAGCCTCCCTCCCTCACATCCTGCATATTCAGGTGGGACAGAGCTGCTGGGTCACCGGAAGGCAGATGATACAAGTCAGCCCTCAAGTGGAACAGAGGTGTCAGGGATATGAATGGCATCAGAAATGTTTTGCCTTCCTAAGAGAATATTCTGAGGCATTTTCTTTACATTCTCCATAACAGTAAGAAAATTTTCCACAATCTATATCTTTTTTTAATTTTTTTTAAAAGTTTATTTATTTTGAGACAGAGACAGTACAAGTGGGGGAGGGGCAGAGAGAGAGAAAGAGAGAGAATCCCAAGCAGGCTCCATGCTGCTAGTGCAGAGCCTGATGCAGGACTCGAACTCACGAGATGGCGAGATCATGACCTGAGCAGAAACCAAGAGTTGGACTCAGCTGACTGAGCCACCAGGGCACCCCTACAAGGTATATCTTTGCAGATGGACATCTAAAACCAAATGAAGTACTATAAGTCAAGATGAACAGAGTGAAGTGTTAGCAGAAATTCAGTTATATTTGAAAGATACAAATACATATGTATGTATATGTAAATACATTCAGCAACATTTTTCCTTCTTGGCAGGTAAAGGTAAGTAAATTCTCAATCTTGTGATTTTTCTCTTATAAGAAAATAACAGCTGCTTTATTGTTGTTACCAATTTTATAATCACCCAAAGTGAAATTTTCAATCAATTACAGTGCCATTGAAGAATGACACCTTGATTATTTAATGTTTTAATAAAAGTTGTTTTAGGGGTGCCTGGGTGGCTCAGTTGGTTAAGCATCAGGCTCTTGGTTTTGGCTCGGGTCATGATCTCATGAGTCATGAGTCTGAGCCCCAGGTCAGGCTCCACGCTGCTGGCGTGGAGTCTGCTTGAAATTCTCTCCCTCCCTTTCTCTTTGTCCCTCCCTCACACACTCTCTCTCTCTCAAAATAAATAAATAAACTTAAAAAAAAGTTTGAAGAAAAGTTGTTTTAACCACATGCATGTGAGTTATCAGAACTAAGAAAGCAATTTGTCAGGCATAAAAAAGACAGCTAGAGAACATATGATTCAACCATATATAACTAGTATGTAATACCAATATTTGGTAATTAAATATGGTGTAAGTAGTTAAGTAAAAAGAACTTGTAGTGTATATCTTACTCCAACAATGAGTAAACTGAGGCCTAGAGAGATTAAGGAAATGGAGATAGGCCACAGAGGTAGGAAATGATAGCTCTAGGTTTTGACCCAGATTCCCCAGAACCCTCAGTCAGGGCTCCTCTCTTAAGACACCCGGGCTTCATCTCCTGGCTGCAGGCAGATAACCAAAGAAAACAGACTGAAAGGAAAAGAATACAATATGCAAGGTGAAATGAGGAGTTCTCTGCAAATCAAAATGAATTCCTTATTTTGTGGGCCTTCAAACTCAGAAGGAGGCTGGAAGCTCTTTGTAAACAGAGAACTAAGGGGTCATACCCTCAAGCCCTAAGTACACTCTTACTTGGCTCAGGGAGAAAAGGCGGTGTTTGAGGGATGAGAACATGCTTTACCTCCTTAGAGACTCAGAGTTCCACAAAGGGGCTCAAAGGATGGCTCCCTTCCCCCAGGCCTGGGAAAGAATTTTGGAAAGCATGAGTGAATATCTTCTTTTGGCACCTGGTCAGGGGCACATACAGCTTGTAAGCTGTCCTCTTGGGAAGAGAGCATGATGGCTTCTGGCTGGTAAGTGACTGGTGTCGATGTTGCTCTTGAAGACCCCACTGAACACACTTCACACATAGGGTCACTCTCACTTGGCAAAGAAGAGAAGCTTTTATACTGAACAAAGTCCAATAAGAAGGCCTTTTCATAGATACACAAAGGCCAGTGATGTATTTTTCCCTGCCCTGAATTTCAATTAGCATCTTAGGCAACAAACTTGAAAATAACTAAATGAGAAATGTCTGCATTTAGTCTATGGGCCAAGGCCAAGGAAATATAAAATATATATTAAAAATCACTATTAGCCAAATGAACTCTCAGTGTGCATGGGGAGGGGGTGGACATTTCTTAAGAGTATTCTGTTGGAGTTGCTTTTTTTTTTATCCTGTTATACTGTTACCTAAAAACTTCTAATAATTACTTTTTGCTTTACTTACTTAACCTTTTAATGAGTTAAACAGTGAGACAAAATATGTTCTCATCTACTATTTAATTAATCAAGATATGTGTGAAGTAGCTTTCATCCTTTTCTGGTGTCACCAAAAGGAAAAGTTGAAAGTATTATAAACTCAGAGAATTTTGTCTATAAAAGTGAGGGGGAGCAAAATACACGACCTCAAAAATGTCACTTTGGCGTATATATTATTTCAAGCTGAAGACAATCAAGGCCCAACAGACTCAAGAAGAGCTGCTTACCTTCCTCTTTTTTTAAAAAATGTTTTTTAATGTTTATTTGTTTTTGAGAGACAGAGACAGAGCGTGAGCAGGGGAGGGGCAGAGAGAGAGGGAGACACAGAATCTGAAGCAGGCTCCAGGCTCTGAGCTGTCAGCACAGAGCCCTACACGGGGCTCGAACTCATGGACTCTGAGACCATCACCTGAGCAGCAGTCAGACACGCAACAAACTGAGCCACCCAGGCACCCCCAACAATCCACATTTTAACAAGCTCTTCTGATGTACATGAAAGTTTGATAACCACTGGTCCAAGTTAACTGACTCACAATAGCAACATGCAAAAGAATGAAGCTGGCTCACTTTCTTACACCACACACAGAAATAAACTCAAAATGGATGAAAGACCTAAATGTGAGACCTGAAACCATAACACTCCTAGAAAAAAACACAGGCAATCATTTCTCTGACATTAGCCATAGAAACATTTTTCTACATATGTCTCCTCGGGCAAGGGAAACAAAAGCAAGAATAAACTATTGAGACTATCCCAAAATAAAAAGCAAAGAAAACCATCAACAAAACAAAAAGGCAACCTACTGAATGGGAGAAGAGAGAAGATATTTGCAAATGATATATCCAATAAGGAGTTAATATCCAAAATGCAGAAAGAACTTACACAACTCTGTACCCCTCCCCCAAAAGTAATTCGGTATAAAAATGGGCATAAGAACTGAATAGATATTTTTCCAAAGAAGACATACAGATGGCCAACAGACACATGAAAAGATGCTCAACATAATAATCATCAGGGAAATGCAAATCAAAACCACAATGAGACAGATATCACCTTATACCTGTCAGAATGACTAGAATCAAAATGATAAGAAATAATAAGTGTTGGTGCAAATGTGGATAAAAAAGAACACTTGTGTACTATTGGTGGGAATACAAATTGGTACAGCCACTGTGGAAAGCAGTATGGATGCTCCTCAAAATATTTAAAACAGAAATACCATATAATCTAGTAATTCCACTACTGGGTTTTTATTAAAGAAAATGCACCCCTATGTTTACTGCAGCATTATTTACAATAGCCAAGATAGGGAAGCAACCCAAGTGTCCACTGATATATGAATGGATAAAGAAGATGTGGTATGTGTGCATGTATTTGTGTGTGTGTATATATACATGTATACAAATACACACACGTGTGTATATATATGTGTATATATGTGTGTGTGTGTATATATATATAATGGATATATATGTATATATAATGGATATATACATATACATATAATGGATATATATATATATATATGTATATAATGGAATGTTATTCAGCCATAAAAAAGAATGAATCTTGCCATTTGCAACAACATGGATGTAGCTAGAGAGTATAATACTAGGTGAAATAAGTCAGAGAAAGACAAATACCATATGATTTCACTCATATGTGGAAGTTAAGAAACAAAACAAATGAACAAAGAAAAAAAAGAGACCAAAAAGCCCCCAGATTTTTAACTATATAGAATAGATGGTCACCCGAGGAGAGGTGGGGAGGGATGAGTGAAATAGGTGAAGGGGATCAAGAGTACACTTATCTCGATGAGCACCAAGCAACATATAGAATTGGTGAATCACTATATTGTACACCTAAAACTAATTTAACACTATATGTTAACTATACTACAATCAAAACAAAATTTTTTATAAAAGGAAGATGTGGCACGCACACACACATACACACACAATAGAACATTACTCAGCCATAAGAAAATATGAGATCTCGTCATTTGCAGCAATACAGATGGACCTAGAGGGTACAATGCTAGGTGAAATAAGTCAGACAGATAAAGACAACAATTCTACTCATGTGTGGGATCTAGAAAACAAAATGAATAAACAAAAAACAGGAACAGACTTCCTAATACAGAGAACAAACTGATGGTTGCCAGAGAAAAGATGGGTAGGGGAATGGGTGAAAAAAAAATTAATAAACCACAGAGATGCCATTGCACATCAGTGGGGAAAAAGGGGCTAGAAGAAAATATAGGAACACGTTTATGACTTTGTAGCAGAAAATTTCTCAAACAAGAAACAAAAACAGCTTACTATACAGGAAAAGATTGGTACACTTAACTGCATTAAAATTCAATATATCTGTTTATACATGTATCATTTATTATAAAGTAAATGAAAAGATAAGCCTCTAAACAGGAATAGATGTTTTTCACACATATTGACAAAGACTCATATTTAGTATGTATTCATTCAACAACTATTCATCGAGTGCTTATGTGCCAGACACTATTATAAGTGTTAGGATATAGTAAAGAACAACAAAAAACTATAAAGATCTCTGCTCTCCTGAACTTACATGCCTTGCTTACAACAGACCTAATCAATAAGGAAATCATGCAGTTATTTGCTTAAATTGTGGGTAAATTATATACATCATATATAAATACAGGAACCCAAAAATAGAAAGTTTGAAAGTATGGAAAGTTTGAAATCTGACAGCCTCTGTCATCAACCACTCTTGTGCTGGCACAACGGGACCATGAAGGTGGGGCTTGGGAGTCCTGTCAGCCAGGAAAGAATTCAAGCTTTGGTGCCAGGGTTCTCAGACCAGGGCTCTACGTCCCATAAGGTGATTGAGGTATTATTCGTTAACTTCTTGCTCATCCTAAATTCTACCCCTGCTGTGTTGTCTTGGATTCTGGACCAAAGGTGGCCCCCAAATATCTTTTAGATGATGGGGTTCACCTGCTGTTCGGCAGCTCACACGAAGGAGCTTTTAAGAGTCTGGTCATAACTAACAATGGGATGAATTTTACAACGTGGCCCACTCATTACCACTATGCTGAAAAGAAATCATCCATTGTAAAATTGACAATTACCGCATTTTAGTAAACTTTGAAATTTTTTGAAAACTATAATTCCAAGAGTGTTTCTCAAACAAGAAAATCTTCCAGTAGATATAATGTACTTCTTTGATGAAATGACTCTCATGCCTTTCTCTTCACCAGTACAGGAGGATTAAAATAGGATTAAAACAGATAGTTTACATACAATAGAACTGTACAGCTATGACCTTCGAGGGGGAAATGACTGATTGCACAGAAATAATGTAAATAGACATGGTCTCTGTGCTTAGATGAAGGAATCTGTATACATCATCATTAAAAGTTGAAGCCAATTTGTGAGAAGCAATGGAAGATCCTCATAGATTATGGCTGTAAGAATGGATGTACAAATGCATGGAGAGATGACATACTTAGGCACCATCCTGCCTAACAAGCTATGAGATATGGGTTCTGGGTCAGTGAACAGCGTACATTCTTTATACTTTAGAATTCCATTCTCCATGCTAATTCACTTAAGCTGGAAGTGAAGATGGAAGACTTTATTTATTCTTGAAGCAAACTGCTGACTGAGCCTGAAAATTTGCCTAGAATTGAGGAATGACACTGTCTTTTTAAATTAATTATAGCACTTAATTCTTAGTAAACAAAAGACTTAAAAGTCTTAGTTTATAGTTACTTTATTTTCTTCCCTCTTTTAACCAAGACACTTGCATGAGAACTTCTGCTTTCAGCCGTGATAAAGTAACAAAGTCCTAACTTTAATTTGTAAACAATTAGCTGAACAAAGTATATGAAACAGCTGTTTTCAGACACTGAATGACAGGCCTATAGGACTATGATTTCTGGAAGAATGAAACCAGATGAGGTAAATGCTATGCACACCCCAACTTTGTGCCTGGAGGTGCCAGGTGGGGGAACTCAGAGGCTCACCTGAGGTGAGCAGATGGAGTTCAGAGCTCAGGAAGCTGAGGTGGCTGGAATCTGCAGGGTAGAATTCTGGAAAGAAGAGAGCTACACAGAAAAAGGCCTCCGGGGGCACCTGGGTGGCTCAGTCTGTTAAGCGTTATCTTGATCTCAGCTCACGTCATGATCTCATGGTTCATGGAATCAAGCCCCACACTAGGTTCTGGGCTGACAGTGTGGGGCCTGCATGGGATTCTCTCTCTCTGCCCCTCCCCTTATTCATGCATGCGTGTTCACTCTCTCTCTCTCTCTCTCTCTCTCTCTCAAAATAAATAATAAATTTTTAAAAAAATTTTAAAAAGAAAAGAACAAGGTCTCTGGAAATCTGCATAGGGGTTTCCTTGAACTCTTCTTGTGTATGAGGCTGCACATGCCTTCCTATCCCAAACATTATGCAAAAACACTGGAATTACAATGAAACATAGGATAAAAGTCCCTGTCTTTCAGGGGCTAAAATATAGCGAAGAATTTCCCACTGGTAGTGATTTCTGTTTCTTTCCTTCTCTTACTTATACTTGTAGTTCTCTGACAAGTCTTAAATTTTATTTAATTTCTGATCACATTTTTTTACTGTAACAAATGTTAGAATGTTACCAATTCTGTGTATATTTGATTTTTTATGGAGAAAGTATTGTAAGCATATAATCATTCACTCATGCCTTTTATTATGTACTTTTATAAATACTCAATGCATATAATATGTAAGAAATTATATAGGCTCTGGTATTATAAAAAGTATAAGACATTGCCTCTATCTCAAAGAGTTTATAATTTAGCTGGGGAGATGTGCTTAAAAGCTAATAATATTTAATGTGCATTGAATCCTGGTATGCAAGTACTGTTATTTTATAAGTATTTTATATGTAATAATTCATTTACTCCCCACAACATTATGAGTTAGGTATTATGATTATCACAGTTTTATAAGACAAATAAATTGAGGTGCAGTGAGATTATATAATTTGCTCAATGACTTACATCCTGTAGGTAGCAGAGGCAGGATTTCGAGACTTAAAATCGAACTCCAAAACAGCTGCCATAACACATTACTGGAACTTAAAAAAATGAACTGTTTAAGGAGTGTTTATTGGAGGACCCATCATATGCAAAGCCGTCTGCTAGGCAGTGACATTTAAATGTGTTTAGGACGATTCCCAGTTTCAAGAAATTTATAGTCTTCATATGATTAACATTAGAATGATTGTTATGGATTAATATCTGAAAAACCCATAATATATCATATGACTCCTACAGGGAAAAATGTATTATGAGTCTCAAACAATTTGCGTATGCATTAACTTTAGGAGCACTTTATTGCCAGGTGAAAACTGGCTCTATAATATGTTACATATAATTACTTAGCAAACATTTAAAAAATGTTTTAACAATTGGAAAATGTTTTCATATTCTTTTTAGAATATTTTCTTATTTAAAATGTTCACCGATTGTGAAATAAATGATCCTTTGGTGCTGTACAGTCTCCCGTGGTCTGAGATTCCCAGGGCTGCCGCAACAGATTACCACAAGGTTGGTGGCTTAAACAATAGAACTTATTTTCTCACAGTTCTAAAAGCCAAAAGTCTGAAATTGAGGTACCAGGAGAGCCACACTCCTTCTGAAGACTCTAGGGGAAAATCCTTCCTTGCATTTTCCAGCTTCTAGTGGTCCCTGGCCTTTGTTGTCTTGTATTAGCCAATCACTGCCTCTGTCTTCACAAGGCATTCTTCCCTATGTCTGTTCCTTTTCTTCTCTGATGAGGGTACCTCTCTTTGGATTCAGGGCCCACTCTTCTCCAGGATGATCTCATCTCAAGATCTTCCCCTTAATTACATTTGCAAAGACCCTTATTCCAAATAAGGTCACATTCTGAGGTACCAGGGATTAGCCTGTGCTGAGCTGTGTGATGTTTACTTGGGGGGCCACTATTCAATCCCCTACACCCACCTTAATTACTCTTATTTTTTGTTGTTTTGCTAACATTAAGGGTGGTAGGAGGCTGAAGTGCATGAGCAAGAGGCTTGCTCTTAATAGGGACGGGGATGGAGAAGGGAATGGGAGACTGAGGAGGAACAACAGAGGAAACAGAAGACACACATAACTGAGCAGCCAAAGAGTTCATGACTCCTCAGGCTCAAATATATACTCAAGAGATCAAGAACAGAATAGGTAGAAAAGGAGATAAGATTTTTAAAAAGAGAAGAGGGGCACCTGGGTGGCTCAGTGGGTTAAGCGTCTTGACTTTAGCTCAAGCTCAGGTCATGATCTCACAGTCTGTAAGTTCGAGCCCCATGTCAGTCTTGCTGCTCTCAGTGCATAGCCCACCTGGAATCTTTTGTCCACCCCTCTCTCTGTCCCTCCCTCACTCATGCTCTCTCTCTCAAAAATAAATAAAACATTTAAAAAGAGAAGAAACAAATGTCAAGGCAATGGGGAAGGCTGGGGACAGTGTTCAAAGATTCCTGGTAATGAGCTCCATGCACCCTGTTAGGAAAGGGCATTTACAGGTAAAGCATATATACAGACAAGGATATCTAAGCCCATGACTTAAAATGGGGTTGCAGTTAATAGTAACAACGCATGTATCACCAGTTCTTGCCTCTAACAGCTACTGCAAGATCTGTTAGGTGTGAACTCACCTCAGCCCCGTAATTATTTCTGGTAGTCTTCCTTAGCTGTCCTCCCGGGCTCAGCAACATGTCTTGTCAAGGCACTCGCCATTTCCTTCCTCTCCTGCTGCGCCTCCACTGCCTCCTAATTGGCACGAAAGGATCTCACTGCTGCCTCTGACGATCCCAACGGGCCTTTTCCTGCCGTGTCCCTCTAGGCCTTGCTGCCCGATCATGCCAGGTTCTTTGACACCAGTACTCCCCTAGGTGCCAAATCTCTTCCAGCCACCAACACCACAGAGATGGTGTGATCCTCTCGGTATCAAAATAGGTATGGTCCTCAAAATGCAAAGCCTCACTGAACTCCATAAAAACGTGGAGGCACTGTTTTCCTTCCTTTTAGCATTACCCTTTTCCACTTGGTTTCATAACAATGCTGCTGTGTCATGGTGGCTGATAGACCTTTACTTAGTGTCTCACTGTCCCCATACCTTCCTCCTATAACAACATGCATACACCCATTCCACACACGTATAGACAAACCACCATGAGAACTCACAAAGACCTGAGCAGGATACACATTTGAGTGACAAACACTTAAGTGGAATTGTCCTCTGACAACGGCTGGATTTCTGGGTCAAGAGAAAAAAAAAGAAACAGGAAGGGTAAAACATAGAAATAAATGGTTACTACTATCTACACTCTGTGCATCTACGAATCTTTGTACAAGTTTTGGGTAAGGTCTCTAGCACAGGGCCAGGCACACAGGTGATCAATAAATACTTATTAAATGATTCCATGAGATAGAGGAATTGATCCTATGAAAACAGTGCTTGTGGGCCTTGCCAGGTAATGAAGTCCCCGTTCACAGCCCTCATGCTCCTGGAACTCTCCTTCCTGCGCCTACAGTAGGACTCACTCACATTTGCCCAGCTAGGAAATTATGATACTTTGAATCAGAGGTCTGTTTGCCTAAAAGGCTATTCTGATTGAAATAAAAAGTCAGATAAAGAAAGAGGAGTCAGGGAAACTTCTGGGTAGTTAAGCAGTAGAAGTTTTATTTAGGGCCCTTGGGCAAAAACAGTAATTGCACAGGCTTAAATCAGTGAGGGCAAGCAGATGCTGCTCACCCACACAACAAACTGTCCTGGGAATCCTAAAAAGCATAGGCAGAAATTCAGTCTGGAAAACTAACCAGTAGCATTCAGAGGAGCAGCAGACAAGGGATATGATCAAGAGCAATGTTTTCAATTTGTGTCCTATGACCCAGGAGTGGTTTGTGAAATCAATTTAGAGGGTTGATTCCAGCATTTAAAAAAAAGTATCAAATAACAGAATATGGTAAAGTAGGATAGAATAGAAGAAATCATATCTGCATGCACTGCAGAAAGTAACAGTAAGCATTGTTCCATGAAATTTTGCTTTAGAATGTATATGTATATGCATCTCTACACCTGCACGTGAATGTGTACACATGCATATGCACGCACGTAAGTGACGAATAGCAATGTAAAATGTACTATTTATTGTGGGCTATCTTAAAAGTATTTGAAAGGCACAACTGCAGAGAAGGCAGCCACCAGACACAGTTCTGAAGAACCAGTGAGTGTATACCCTACCTAGAGGGATGGCTGCCATTCAGCTCCAAACGATTCTCAAACCTACTCTGTAGACAGAGACTGTATTGGTCACTTTCTTGTCCACAAATGTTTACTGCCCCTTCCAATAAGCTCCTTCCTCTTAGAAGATTATATAATGCTCTCACCGACATCAGTCTTAGACACATGATACGTTTGGTCAATGGATATGAGTAAAAGTGAAGAGCCTGCCACGTCTGGGCATTGATGTATGACCCATCACATTGCTGCCTTTCTTTTCTCTCTGCCCAGAGCCCAGCAATGCCCCAAATAGGAGCTGTCCTCACAGCCAAGCTGTCAGAATGGTGGGGATGTGGAACAGAACCACTAACCATCAGAAATAGGCAAGAAGCAAAAGCAATAATTAAACCTTATTGCTTTGAGTGACTCAGATTCTCAAGTGCTATTATGTCACTTACTGTAGAATAATGTAGCCTCAATTCACCGATACAACGATTTACACAGAAATTTCATAATCAGCCTTATTAAATAATGTTTCCAAGGATCCTTTTATTAATAAATATCTTGATTTAAAAATAGCATACAAATGACCAATAAACATACTAAAAGGGCCTCAATTTTATTAACCCTCAGGAAAATGTACATTACAACCATGGTACAATACAGCTGTACGCTCACAAGAGTGGCCAAAATAAGGGAAAAAAAATACCAAGCATTGCTGAAGATGTGGTATAGCCAAGCTCTCACATATTAGGTATGTATACTGGTACAACCACTTTGGAAAATTGTTTGTCAGTCTCTGCTATCCTCGAACAGGCACATCCTACAGCAATTCTACTCCTAGGCATATAACCAACAGAAGTGCACATACACATGCTGCATTTCATGAAGAAGGATGTTCAGAGAAGCCCTATTCTTAATAGCCAAGTATCTCAAACAATTCAGATACATGAAAAGATGCCAACATCACTAATCGTCAGGAGAACGCAAATCGAAACCACAAGGACATATCACTTTATACCTGCCAGAAAGGCTAGAATCAAAATGACAAGAAATAACAAGTGTAGGCACAGATGTGGATAAAAAGGAACCCTTGTGCACTCTTGGTGGAGATATAAAGTGGTGCAGCCATTACAGAAAACAGTATGGATGCTCCTTGAAAAAGTTAAAAATAGAAGGACCATATAATACAGTAATTCCACTACTGGTTATTTACCCAAAGAAAATGAAAACACTGATTAGTAAAGATGTATGTGCCCCTTTGTTTATTGCAGCATTATTTACAATAGCCAAGATATGGAAGCAAACTAAATATCCATCAACAGATGAAGGGATAAAGAAGATGTGGTATGTACACACACACACACACACACACACACACACACACACACACAAAATGGAATACTACTCAGTCATAAGAAAAAATGAAATCTTGACGTTTGCAGCAACATGGGTAGACCTGGAGGGTATTATGCTAAGTGAAATAAGTCAGAGAGAGAAAGATAAATACCATATGATTTCACATATATGTGGAATCTAAAAAACAAAACAAAATGAGCAAACAAAAAGTAGAAACAGATTCATCAATACAGAGAACAAACTGATGATTGACATAGGGGAAGGACATGAGAGGATGGGCAAAATGGGCGAAGAGAAATGGGAGATACAGGCTGCCAGTTATGGAGTGATTAAGTCACAGTGATAAAAAGTACAGCATAGAGAATATAGTCACTACTATTATAATAATATTGTACGGTAACAGACGGTCGCTACACTTATGGTGAGCACAGCATACCATATAGATTTGTGGAATCACTATATTGTACACCTGAAATTAATTTAACATTGTGTGTAAACTATACTATAATAAAAACAAATTTAAAAAAATTTTAACGTTTATTTATTTTTGAGAGAGAGGGAGACAGAGCACAAGCGGGCGAGGGGCAGAGAGAGAGGGAGACACAGAATCGGAAGCAGGCTCCAAGTTCGGAGCTCAGCACAAAGCCCGATGTGGGGCTCAAACTCACGAACTGCAAGATCACGACCTGAGCTAAAGTCCATGCATGTGCGTTGTTGACATATTCTATATACGTAAGATTATATATAAAACATTATTTATCAATGAGAACTAATGAATTACAATCACATTAGTGATTAGCAGCCACTTAAATAAACTGTACACACATAAGTTTCTATTGCATATACTATAATTTACTCATTTTACTGTGGATGGACATCTGTTTTCAGACTTGTCTATTGCAAACAGTGCTGCTGGGAACTTTGTTGTATATGCCCCCCTGATTCAAAAGTGCAAAGTTTTCCAGGGTACATACCTAGGATTGGAATCACTAGATCTTAGAGTCTAAGCATCTTTAGTTTTACTACATAAGACCTAACAGTTTTTCAAAGTGATTATACCAAGATATATTCCCACTCTTAATATTTGAGAGTTCCTATTGACATTTTTTTTTAATTTTTTTTTCAACGTTTATTTATTTTTGGGACAGAGAGAGACAGAGCATGAACGGGGGAGGGGCAGAGAGAGAGGGAGACACAGAATCGGAAACAGGCTCCAGGCTCTGAGCCATCATCCCAGAGCCTGACACGGGGCTCGAACTCACGGACCGCGAGATCGTGACCTGGCTGAAGTCAGACGCTTAACCGACTGCGCCACCCAGGCGCCCCACCTATTGACATTTTTAATACGTTGGCACAATCCTTTAAAGAGACAGAGGAGCTCAACAAAATGCTACACAAGTTTCTATGGTCACTGGATGTACAGTGAGTAATACAGGCAACATTTTGTATTCCAGAACAAATAAAATAATTTTATATGTATATAATTGTACATTTATTTCTATTTCCCTAACAAAATGTCTGATCCTTTCAACACAGCTTTCAAATTTCTGGAAAATTTGCATTTCTAATCTTAGTGCTGCTTAGAAAAGACTTTATACCATTAAAAAGAAATTATTAAATGTTTATTTGTGTTTGGTGCTGAACTGCACAAATTACATAACTGAGTATTATTATTATTATTATTATTATTCAAGAAAATCAAACTAACATTGAATGAGAATGTGTTAGTGCCAGTTGGAACTTCCTTTGTACAGATAAGAAACAAAAGATAAGAGTTAATTCTTTCACAGAGCCAAATGGTGGCTGGGTCAGAATTCAAATGCAGGTCTAATTACAAAATACCTTCATGTCCATTAATCACCACTGCTTCTTTTTACAATCTTCCTTCTGATCTATTATTTTTTCAACTTTTCAAGATAAAGATACTTTGTCTTGCTGACCTGATTTATCATCTGACAAAAAGGAAATCTTACGTAAGCCTCTAAAATCTGAAGCCCAGTGAAACTGAGTAATTTCTAGTTCTACCATTTTCTCCTGCGCTGCAGTTTTCTGATCTGATGTGAAGACAATAATCATGTGTATATCAGAGGATATCTGTAAGGATTTTATCAGAGAAATAATGGTAAGCCCTTGGCACAGTGCTTCCCACATAGTAGGTGTTCAATACCTGCCAGCTATTATCAACATGAACATTCGTGCCAACATTTACTAAGGGTAACACTTTGATAAGCCTGGCACTTTACTACTGATCTTTGTCTTCTTTCTATCTGGCAAAGCATCTGGCACAGACCAACTAGCCCAGGGAGTAATTGTGGTTGGTGTGAGGGATGTCCTATGAGGGATGACATTTAGCTGAATGATGACAATGAGCTGACCATCTGAGTCAAAGCATTTCAGGGAGAGTGAACAGCAAGAACAAAGGCCCTAAAACAGGAAGGAAGCAGCCACAAGTGGCCAGAGTTCTGAAGCAACATGGGTAAAAGAGAGTGCTACAGTGCATTTGGGAGGTGAGCAGGTGCCTGATCACGGCCTCACATACAGATTGGTTATGTTCTCCAATTCACTGCTGCATGATAAGATTTGTAATCCAGTGAGTAATATGGCACACATATTTGTAGAATAAATGAGCATCAAAAGGGTCACATTAGTAATTATACTTCCATTACTTTAAAAAGAGAGAAAGCTTTGGCATGGGTAGAGCTTTTCCAAACTCCCTCCAGATGACTGGCCCACTGCAGCTTCTAGGTACTGAGTTGTTGTCCCCCACCCCAAATTCATGTTGAAGTCCTACGCTCTGCCAATGTGATGGAGGTGGGGCCTTCGGGAGGAATTGGAATTAGATGATCTTACGAGGGTGGGCACCCCATGATGGGATTGGTGCCCTTTCAAAAAGAGGCACCAGAGAACTTGCTTGCCCCTCACCCCCCACATGAGCACAGAAGAGAAGCCCTGACCAAATTGGCTGGAATCTTATCTTGGACTTCCCAGCCTCCATAAGTTTGAGGTATAAAGTTTTGTTATGTAAGCTACCCAGTCTATAACATTTTGTTATGGCAGCCTGAGCAGACTAACACAGTGGGCAAGATTTAGTCAGGGAAGAAGATATGAGTCTCAATCAAAACACTAAATGGATCTTAATGCTTTTGCTTTGGGAGAAAAAAATGCCCCTCAGCAGTGCGGAGACAAATAAACAGACTAATTGAAGACAGAGAACAAAAGAGGAAATTGCTTTTTAAGCAATGTTATCTCTTGGTGCCACTGCTCCATTCTAATTGCACCAGAGGGAAACTAGGTAATAGTATTCATCGAATTCCAGAAGACTGGGCCCAAATTTCACTCATCTGATTCAAAGGCTTAGTTCAGCAAGAGGCACATGATGTGACTGCCCCCAACTGAATTAGTGATGCAAGCAAATGCACTGCTCTTGACAGCAGCATGCTGAACAGAGGAGGAAAGGGTGTGGGGAATGCCAGGCTTTGATTTATTTTCCTGTGTTGCTTTGGATTTGCAAATAGATATTACATGTGAATATATCAAAATAGGGGACCTATTAAGAGGTTTAAATTCCCTATTTTGTTTATGCAACAGATACTTTCCTAAGCAAATATTCTTGTATGAAGGCCAAACACTATTCTGGGTGTTTGGGATAGAGCAATGAATAAGACAGATATGGTCCCTGCCTACAGAGAGCTTCTAGTGCGGTTGGAGGGAAATAGAAAATAAATAAAACAAACCCAGAAAAGCTCATATGGTCAAAAACGTTAAGAATAAAATCAAATAGAAATGTGCTAGAGAGTGACTGCGGAGCTGTTTCTGTCACTATTCACCTAAGACATCTGACTAATAAATATTAGTTGGAAGCTTAACATTCACTTTTGCTTTTTGTTGTTGTTGCTGCTGCTGCTGTTCTTGAAAAAGGAAACATTCTAATCACTTCTGGTCAAAAACAATAAAATACTAATCCATGGTCCTTCTTGGGCTATTTTCATTCAATTAAATTTGTATGTATACTAAGTCCTTTTGAAAGGGGAAAGTGACAAACGGGGTTGGATAAGTACATGGGCATTAAAGTACACTAAATGAGTTCAGATTTAGAATGTAAGCAGTTTGAAATTAGGGATCAGATTTTCCTCATCTCTGCATTATGCATAGCAACTAGCAGAGTTCTTGGCATTATTAATAATGTGGTAAATCTAACAGAAAAACTGCGCAAATATATGAACAAGCACTTCAAAGAAAAAAGAATCCAAATGGCTAATAAACAGAGTAAGATGCTAACACCAATTCATAATGAAAAACAATAAAGTAAAAGAAGTGGGTTTTTTTCCCAACATATCATAGTTGTAGAGTTTAAAACTTTTGTTAAAAAAACCCTGAAAAGAACAGTGTTTGCCAATGTGCGTGTAAACATGAACTCTTATCAATGGTTAACTGATGGAGTCTTTGGCAAGGCAATTTGGAAAAAAAAAATATCAAAATTGTAAATGTCCATCCTGTTTTACCAGGAAATTAAACCTCAAACAACTTATCCCATGGATATATTTACCAAAACATGCAAATATAAATTACAAAGATATTCTTTAGCATATAGTTTAAGAGAAAAACCAAAAAGCATAAAAATAAACCAACTGTCCAAGGGACTGCATACATAATTATGGTATATCCACACAGAACAGTATGTATCTATTAAAAAACTATGGAAAGTTCTATGAAATGAATAATTAAATGGAAAAAAAATCAAGAAGTATTAAACATTTCTGAAACAATATGTAAGTAAGTGTTAACAGTGGCACAGCAGGTACGACAACAGCCCCCCAAAGATGTCCGTGTCCTAATCCCCTGTACATATGTTAAATTATAAACAAATGAAAATTAGGGGTATAGATGAATTAAGGTTGTTAATCAGCTGACCACGGAACAGGAAGATGATACTGGATTATCCAGGTGGGCACATGTAATCACAAGGGTCCTTAAAAGTGGAAGAGGGAGGCAGAGGAGAGAACCAGAGAAATGGTTAGCACAACAGAGACCTGGCTTGACATTGCTTATGTTGAAGATGGAAGGAAGCCATGAGCCAAGGAATGTGGGTGGCCTCAGGAGGTGGAAAGGGCAAGGGGAGAGACTCTTCCCTAGAGCCTCAAGAAGGGAAGAAACACCCAGCCCTCCTAACACCTTGATTATAGCCCAGTGAGGCTCATTTCAGACTTCTGAACTATAAAACTTTAAGTTAAAAAATTTGGAGTTTTTAATCTAAAAAAGTTTGTGGTAATTTGTTACAGGAAACTAATGCGAGTGGTTAGTTCTACAAGGGGGTGCTGGAGGTTGGGGCAGCCTGGTTAAAGATTTCAATTGTATGTTATTCTCTAAGCTGCAGAGGGGCAGAGAGAGAAAGGGAGACACAGAATGTGAAGCAGGCCCCAGGTTGTGAGCTGTCAGCACAGAGCCCAAGGTGGGGCTCAAAGCCACGAACCATGAGATCATGACCTGAACTGAAGTCTGATGCTTAACTGACTGAGCCACCCAGGCAGCTCTGTAGGGAATAACTTTTAAAGACAAGTTTCTATTATGGCCAAAACCAATGAGGTAAATATAAGAAAAATAAAATTTGAAGAGAAGGAAATTTTGTATAGGTTCTTACACACTCAAAAGGACTAATAATTAGGCTTGCAATTTCATCCTTACAATGACATATAGTGCCCAAATTTACTGAAAACGTCTGTATGTAATAAAGATTAAAATAACACAATTTTGAAAAGTATGGGAAAACCAAGCAAGATAAAAGATGAGTCTCATTTCTCATCCCTGAGTATTTATTAGCTTTGTCATTCTACCCTTTCACCATCTCTTAAAGTTAACTATGCACCACACAATGGTTTTTAGACAGTCATATTATTATATATCCCAATGCAGTGATAATGAAAACATCTAACTTGTGTCCCTGATATCCTTCTAATTGTTTTAGATGTATTGCATTTAATCCTCACAATAACCCCTCTGTGGTTGGCACTATTATCATGCCTATTTCTTAGGCACAAGGGATTTACTTGCCCAAAGTCCACACAGCTAATAAGTGATAAAAACCAGATTCAAATGGAACAGGGTAACTGCTAAGTGCACAATCTCAACCAACCGCTTAATGCTGTGCTCAATATAGCCAAGAAAGTTCGACTCAATGTCTAAAAAGAAATTTCTTCATGATTAATGAAGCACAGGACAAGCTTTATTTTAGCAGTCCTGTTAGCAGATCTAGGGCTGCAGAGTTAACATAATAATATACTTTTCCATCTGGCCTTTCCAATAGCTCAGCCTCTCCACCATACAGGCTCTCCCAATATCCTTTCTTGTGTCTCCTACTTGACCTCAAAAAACGGGTCACTAACCAAATTGTCTGGCATACCAACTCGACAGCATTTATTATTATATCCCTTTTATTTCTTTGTCAAGTCTCTGTTGTAGGACCCATGCTTTAAGCATTCCTGGGAACTAAAGCTGTGCTACCATAAAAACACTCACAAATTAATGGTATTATCAAGTCACACAGGAAGTCATTGTACATAAAAATGAACAACACAATAATGTGACAACTTCAGTTCAATACTGCCAGTTAACCAAATACATCTTAAATTGTCAACAAACAACTCTTCTGCAGGGCTCCTGAAGTAATTAGTGATCCCTAAGAAAACATTCCCCAAACCACAGCATTTTAAGTTAGACTCCATTTGAATGTTGTTAGGGACACCTGGGAAACCTAGAAATACTCCTCTCCAGCCACAATGATCTATATCTCTTTCCTCCATGAAAATCAAATAAGAAACTCTATTCTGTTGTTTTTACTCTAAGTAAGAAAAAGTGAGAAGAGGAAAGATACATTCACAGGCAAATCAATAAATTACTTGAAAATAGATATACATATTGTTAAACAAAGTATAGGACCAATTAAACTATTTCAAAACACCCATATATAAGAACATATTTTGTTTCATAGAGATCCCTGTCCATATCAGTCTTCTCACCAATTGAGCAGGCTCACTTTTGCATCCCAGATCTGCTCTCCAGGGCACCATGACACTTGTTTATTCAAATCTTTTTTTTTTTTGGTCAGCTGTTACCATACTCTACCCTACCCACTTGGGGTTCCTTTCCCTAACGACTGGTACTCAGTAATATACAGGCTCCCCAGCTTCATAGGCCCCCACACCAACCCCACCCTAACCTAACTTAGAGTTGAGTCTGTTTTTTTCATTCTAAGGTTTCCATCTCTATGCATATCAGGAAAGCTCAAGGAAAGCTTACCTGCTCAAGGACTTTGCTCTTACCAATATCTCTCCTACCTTTCTTCTTCATTATCAATTTCTCCTTCTTTAAAGATCATCACTTTATGCGGCACCTGGGTGGCTAAGTTGGTTAAATGCCCAACTCTTGATTATGATCTCCCAGGTGGTGGGATCGAGCCCTCCATCAGGCTCCGAACTGACAGCACAGAGCCTGCTTGAGTTTCTCTCTCTCCTTTCTCTGCCCCCCCTCCTGCTTGCATGCTTTCTCTCAGAATAAATAAACTTAAAAAAAAATAAAGATCATCACTTTACAAACACACATCTTGCAATAAAATACATGAACACCATAACAGAAACTAAGAAAGAAAACAAAAATAATAGTAGCCCCATTCCTCTGCTACCTTTCACAGCAAAATCTTGAAATGAATTGTTTATATTGTCATTTCTTCCCTTTTGCTCTGCCTTGTTCCCTCCACCCCAGGGAAATATCTCTTGCCAAGGTCATCAGCAACCCCATCTTGCCAAATTGAATGGTCAAGTCTTGGCTTCATCCTACTCACAGTTCACTTCTTCCTTTTGGAAACACATGTATCTCTAGGATTCAGCCTCCTTTAATGGCTCCTCCTTTTCTTCATGGATTTCTGTAAGTAACTGTCCAAGGCTAGATCCTTGGACATCTTCTCTTGTTACTCCACAGTGATGAGATCTGGACCCATGGCTTTCAATGTCATCTTTCACTGGTAACTCCTAAACTTCTTTCTCTAGTCTCAACCTCTACCCTGAGCTCCAGACTTGTGTATCCAATGATCTTCTTCTTCTTGTTGTCTTCTCCACTTGGAGGTCTTACAGGCATCTCAAACAAAATATGATCAAAACAAAACTCTGATGTAACACCCCCCCCCAGCCTACCAACCCAGTCCCTCCATGAGAGTTCCCCATTTTACAACATGACAGGATATTATAATTACATTTATAGTCATTCTCACCCACTAGAATGTAAGCTTCATGACAGCAGGATTTTGTCTTGTTTCTTGCTGTACCTCCACTGTCTAGACCAGTACCTGGTGAACAGAACGTGTTCAACAAGTATTTGATGAATGCAAAATAGTGGGAGAAGGAAAGTAAAAACAATAAACACTGTAAAAGCTACAAATATCAAATAACGATAAAGATGCTTAACAGTTTTTCCTAATCAGCAGAAAAGTGCTGCCTTTTTTTTTTTTTTTTAATGGTTTGGTGGAAATCTGCCATATTATTATGCTGTTATTTCTGGAGATTGAGATAATCAATTCTTTTCCTCTTTAATGACTAGTCCCTCCCATCATTCTTCTAGTTTTCAGGTGGGCCTAAGCAGGAGGTGAACTAATGAACTAATGAAGTAATAGGACATTCAAGTGTCCCTAAATGAAGGAACCAGCCGAATGAAGTCTCATTCTGCGCTGCCATGAGGACAAAGGTCCTCTCTCGATCAGCCGAATGAAGTCTCATTCTGCGCTGCCATGAGGACAAAGGTCCTCTCTCGGGAATCACTGCAAGGCAGTGACCCGTCGCCAAACCGCCTGCTGCTAGTTTTGCTTTTACTCTCTATTCTCCTTTTCACCTATGGGGAAGCCTGGAAACTGGAGACATATGTAAAATATTTACTAGATCCTAATGATAGGATGTGTATGTGGAGTGATTGGGGTCCTTATACTAATTATGGGATGAGGGGACTTTGCCAGAGGAAATTGATAGGGGGTTTTCAATCACCTTGTATTGGGTTCATTTATAATCAGAAATATTATTCTGTAAGTCATCTTACTAGTACTAGATATACTGCATGGAAAGTTCCTTGGAAATTAGTCAAAGATATGTTTAGATGTTGCCCCTGGCCAAGATATTGCAATGCATTGTGTCCTAAGTTTATGACTAATCCTAAAGGTTGCCATTGTGAAGTGTACAATGGATTAGAAGACAACCTGTACCCTAATGTGTATAAATAAATTGTAAAACTCTGACTGCGTCAATATGAACACAACAACATTGTAAAGCTTCTTAAAAAAGTTATCATGACCCTAAGAACCTGGTGAACTTTACACAAGAATTGTAATAAGATAAATGACCCTGTTTGTGACATTGTTAAAGATTTCTTTTCATTGTATCTACCTTATGTAAACTGAGGAAATAACCTTTGAGGAACTTTCTGTGAACTTTGTACCTTCCCCTTTCCCTGAAAATAATCATGTTAGACTATATATGTCGGTACACTCATGCCTGCCTCATGCCTATCATGTAGAATTAGTTATCCCCCACCTGTTAAGACTCCGGTCCCCAAGTGATAAATAACTCCTTCGCTACCTGCAATAAAGGCTGATGTGCAGAAACTAAAGTGTGACTTCCTTCGCCGACGTCCACCCATCCCATCAGGAACCCTGACTGCTGGAGCTGGTCTCCGGCAAGTGGCGCCCGAACAGGGACCTGAATTGGGTAAGTATATAGAGGATATTTCGGGGTGGAATAGGAGCTTGAGACAGGGTGCTGCAGACCCCTCTATCTTATATAGAGTGAGAGATCTCAAGAACTAAGTAAGTATGGGTAACTCAGAGTCCAAAGAGAGACGATTGTTCATTGATATTATTGTTCATATGCTTAGACAAAGAGGAATAAAGGTAAGTGGATCACAAATTTCTAGATTTTTGCATTTCGTGCAAGAACAATGTCCTTGGTTTCCAGAAGAGGGAACTGTAAATGTGGAAACCTGGGAAAAGGTAGGGCAGCAATTAAAAACTTATTATACTTTACATGGGCCAGAGAAGGTTCCTGTAGATACTTTTTCTCTCTGGAATTTGGTTAGAGATGCCTTAGATCCTGTACATGAGAGTACCAGGTTGGATACTAAAGTTGCAACCTCCTATGGGACCATGCCCTCGAGTTCGAAGGCAGTTATGGCCATGGAAGCCCAAGAAGATTCAGATCAAGAAGGGAATGATATTGATTTAGCTGATGAAGAGATTAAATATGAAATGGAGAAGCAAGGGGAAGATTATCCCCCTCTAGAAAAATTGACCCTTAAGTCATCTTCAAGAAATAATGTCCCACCTGGAGATTTTATAATTAATGATCACCCTAGACCTCCAGGGAAATTGCCTAATAAAAGTTGTGTCTCCTTAATGCAAAAAACTAAGCTACAAGCTATTGAAGCAGGAGACATAGACTTCTCATTGTGTTTTCCGGTAACATATGGCCCACAAAAGGAGTCTGATCCGAGGGCTGGGGATCCTCAATGGACTCCTGTTCCCTACAAACTCATAAAAGAGCTAAAAACGGCATGTTCAGCTTATGGAGTCAGTGCTCCTTATACCTTAGCATTAGTGGATTCTCTTACAGACTATTGGATGACTCCTTTTGATTGGACTCAGATAGCTAAGAGTTGTCTTTCTGGTGATCAATACTTGTTATGGAAAGCAGAATAGAAAGAGCAAATCAAACTTTAAAAACATTTATATCTAGATTACAAGCCTCTGATTTCAAGTATAACTCTCCTCACCACATTCTTACTCATGCTCTATTTGTTCTTAATTATGTTAATCTAGGACATGATGATCTTAATAATATGCAACGACACTGGGAACCAAGAAATACTGTCAAACCTACAGTAATGTGGAAAGACCTTTTATCTGGTAAATGGAAAGGGCCTGACATTTTGCTTACTTCTGGCAGGGGATATGCTTGTGTCTTTCCTAAGGAAGCTGATTCTCCACTTTGGTTACCAGATAGGCATATTAAATGTGTAAATTCCTTTCCCAGTAAAGTACCTGTAACCACTAAAAATGAACAAGAGCAGGAAACGGCGCAATTGTGACAAACCTCCTGTTGCAGAATTTAAAAGGCTCTCACTGGAGAAACCTAATCTTTTTCACCTCAAGACAGCGGCCACCTTGGCTGCCCCCCCTCCAACATGGGGACAGCTTAAGAAGTTGGCTGCTCAAGCTGAACACTTGGTTTTAAGCCAAGGCTGCACACTCAGTCCTTCTGTTTTGTTCGTTGCTATGCTATCAATCCTCGCGTGTCAAGTAAGTACCTGTAGTGCAGAACAATTCTGGGCTTTCTTTCCTAATCCTCCTCACTTTCATCCAGTAACCTGGGATGATAATACTACACATTTTATTGTTAATAATACTGCTATTATGGGGGGTCCAAAAATCGTATACTCTGATTCTCATACTACTCCAACTATTAATTATAATTATACCTACTTGGGAACTTCGCCTTCTATGCCTATTTGTTTTTCTATCCCTACTGTTTGGCCATACTCCCAAAACTTTCCACAATGTGTCGGACTCCAAACCACAGGTATAATTTTTGACCATCCACCACCATCTAAATTTGAATCATCATCTACGAGAGGTAAGCAAAGTCAATCGGAAGAGAGGCATTTACAAATGGTTCGCCTTATAGCACCGGGGATTGAAGCAACTCCGGTAAGAAAGTGGCCTTTCGATAATTACTCTCCTTTTTACCTACCTCACCCTCTTGGCCTACCAGACTGCTCTCAAAAGTTTTTTAGACTTATGCCTAGTGCTCCTTATTGGGTTTCTTGTTATTTTAATTCTACTCGGCCACAAATTCTGCAAGCCATGGACGGGATTACACGCATTTTTGATTGGACTAGTCCTGATCCTTTTGCAGATTATAAGCCTTATTTTAGAAATAAGACAAATTACAAAGGGTGGGATCAAACTCTTCTACCCGATCCAATAAATGTAAATAGAATTTCTACTTCCGGCTGGGTAGCTCCAGTTTTAACTGCAGTAGTGAAAGGACAAACTTACCTCCATAAATATCTTTGGCAGGCTACGGCCGCTTCACATCCAATAACTGCAAGTTATTTTTCTAATAATCAGACTACCTTTGCGAATTATTCAGTGACTACTTGTGTGCAGACGCCTTATGCTTTGCTTGTGTCTCCAACGGCGTACTCCTTAAGCTTTATAATGGACCCAAAAACAAAACTTATAACTACTTCCTGTAAAGAGTGTATTTTAACTAACTGTATGCGCCCCGAACTGAAAGCGAAAGCGTTTGTTTTGCTTCGGCAGCCACCTTACATTATGGTTCCTGTTAATGTTACAGACAGTTGGCACGAAAATTCGGGTTTAGAGGCTCTCCAAAAATTAGATTCACTGATGCGTCCCAAAAGATTTATTGCAGCATTGATTTTAGGCATTACAGCGCTTATTACTATTGTAACATCGCTGACAGTTTCGACCATCGCCCTCGCACAGGAAGTTCATACAGCACACTTTACTAATGAACTTTCGAAAAACGTAACTACAGCACTTACCACCCAAGAAATTATTGACCGAAAATTGGATGACAAAGTAAATGTTCTTGAAGAAGCGGTAATGGCTATTGGACAAGAAATATTAACTTTAAAAATTCAATTGTCTTTGCGATGTCATTCTGATTATAAATGGATCTGCGTAACACCCTTACGTGTAAATGAATCGGAGCATAATTGGGAAAGAGTGCAGAGTCATATTCTAGGAGTATGGAATCATTCTGATCTGGGCATAGATTTAAGTAAGTTACATAAACAAATTTCAGATATCAATCATGCCTCAGAGGAATTCTCCCCTGAAGGCATAGCACAATCTCTATATGATAATTTTTCTTCATGGGTATCTGGATCCTCACTGACCACTTTGTTGATTAATGTCGGTGTGGCTCTCTTAGTGTTATTAATATGTCTCCTCTTAATTCCAGTCTTCTTCAAAGTCCTCGCCCGAAGTCTCCAAAAGCTAACTGCTGAAGTTCAACTGCTTGCTTTAAAAAATAAAAAAGGGGGAAATGAAGGAACCAGCCGAATGAAGTCTCATTCTGCGCTGCCATGAGGACAAAGGTCCTCTCTCGATCAGCCGAATGAAGTCTCATTCTGCGCTGCCATGAGGACAAAGGTCCTCTCTCGGGAATCACTGCAAGGCAGTGACCCGTCGCCAAACCGCCTGCTGCTAGTTTTGCTTTTACTCTCTATTCTCCTTTTCACCTATGGGGAAGCCTGGAAACTGGAGACATATGTAAAATATTTACTAGATCCTAATGATAGGATGTGTATGTGGAGTGATTGGGGTCCTTATACTAATTATGGGATGAGGGGACTTTGCCAGAGGAAATTGATAGGGGGTTTTCAATCACCTTGTATTGGGTTCATTTATAATCAGAAATATTATTCTGTAAGTCATCTTACTAGTACTAGATATACTGCATGGAAAGTTCCTTGGAAATTAGTCAAAGATATGTTTAGATGTTGCCCCTGGCCAAGATATTGCAATGCATTGTGTCCTAAGTTTATGACTAATCCTAAAGGTTGCCATTGTGAAGTGTACAATGGATTAGAAGACAACCTGTACCCTAATGTGTATAAATAAATTGTAAAACTCTGACTGCGTCAATATGAACACAACAACATTGTAAAGCTTCTTAAAAAAGTTATCATGACCCTAAGAACCTGGTGAACTTTACACAAGAATTGTAATAAGATAAATGACCCTGTTTGTGACATTGTTAAAGATTTCTTTTCATTGTATCTACCTTATGTAAACTGAGGAAATAACCTTTGAGGAACTTTCTGTGAACTTTGTACCTTCCCCTTTCCCTGAAAATAATCATGTTAGACTATATATGTCGGTACACTCATGCCTGCCTCATGCCTATCATGTAGAATTAGTTATCCCCCACCTGTTAAGACTCCGGTCCCCAAGTGATAAATAACTCCTTCGCTACCTGCAATAAAGGCTGATGTGCAGAAACTAAAGTGTGACTTCCTTCGCCGACGTCCACCCATCCCATCAGGAACCCTGACTGCTGGAGCTGGTCTCCGGCACCTAAAAGTGTTATTTATGTCTTTACATTATTTACAAACAGGTAGTTGTTTTTCAGTCTAAACATTCCTTCTATTCTACACTGGGAAGTCAACTTGAGCAACATTTCCTAATTTTCCCTTCTGACTTAGACTCCTGGGTATTGTTAATATTCCTCTTTCACACTTGCCAATCAGCTGGCAAAGGTCTTTACATCTACTAGAGAGAGAACTCGAAGCAATGCTGGTTGCCTCTTGGATGTCTTGATTCTAATACTGAAGTCCAGTGATTACCATGTCCATCTCCAGCTCTGGAATTTGGAATTACACCTTCTTAGAGAATTTAATCAAATCAGGACTTTGTGGTATACTCTAAATAATTCTTTAACAGGAGGTAGGTTAAAGTCAGGCACTGTTTAGCTTCTGTAGTTCATGATTCTTGAAAAGCTGAGGGACACTTTTTCTTTCCTGATGTCAATCTTGCTTCAACCTAAAATTCAAATCCTTAAAATGCCTGTGGCACCAAGTTGTGATTTCATCCTTTTTTCTATAATTACTGTTTATTGGGCACCCATCTTATTATTCATTCTAAGAGCTTTTTATTATCTAAGAGCTTTGTACTACCTCATTTAATCCTGAGAATAACCCTATACGGTAACATTATGCTCACATAACAAATTAAGAAACTAAGGCGGTGAGAGGTAAAGAACTGCTCAGGGCCATGATTCAAACCAAGGTGTGTCTGACTCTAAATCCTATGCTTTAACCACTACACCATGGCCTTTTTTGCTTTCTTTGTCCCTCCTGATGATTTGGGTTATATTACCATTTGTGCGTTATTATTACTTATACCCCCTACTTAAAATGTTTTGAGGACATTTATAATAAAATATATATATAATATTTATTATATATGTTTATATACATAATAAAGCAGTTAAAATAAAATAGAAAATTTTACAAAATGAAAAAAAAGAAGCACATGTCCTTGAGAAGTATGACCAAAAGCATTAATATGATGCCTTAGTCCTAGGACTAGGACCTGAGAATTGAATTCCCAGGACTAAGACTGAGACCCCTAGTGTCAACATGAATTATTTGTTCCAGGAAAATTTTGCCTAGGACAGATAAGACTGTAAACTGATAATTTAATTCACTTTTAAATAAACTTTTACTTTAGGAAAATTAACTGATCTTGGATCAGTTACTTATTGACGATCCAATCGTCTGCTTACCCAGGAAAATAGCTCACATACCAAAAAGCAATACCCTGACCAGGTCTCAAGTAGCCACTGTAACTGAGCTTTAAACTGAGCTCTCTGCTTCCCAGCAAACATGTGAAAAAGGAAACACACAGAGTCATTTAATTCTAGTTTTCTCTTTTTTTTAATACCATTAGACAGGGGTGCCAGGGTGGCTCAGTCAGCTGAGCATTTGACTCTTGACTTCAGCTCAGGTCATGATCTCAAAGTAACTGGGATCAAGCCCCACATTGGGCTCTGTTGTGACAGTTCAGAGCCTGCTTGGAATTCTCTCTCCCCCTCTCTTTCTGTTACTCCCCTGCTTGCATGCATATGCTTGCTCTCTCTCTCTCTCTCTCTCTCCCTCTCTCTCAAAATAAATAAATAAACTTTAAAAATAAAATAAAATTGGAGCACCTGGGTGGTTCAGTCAGTTAAGCGTCTGACTCTTGGTTTCGTCTCAGGTCATGATCTCATGGTTAGTGAGACAGAGCCCCAAATCAGGCTCTGTGCTGATGTGAGCCTGCTTAGAATTCTCCCTCTCCCTCTCTCTCTGCCCCTACCCTTCATGCACTCTTGCTCTCGCTCTCTCTCAAAATAAATAAATATTTTAAAAAATAGAATAAAATACCATTAGATATGATACAGCCATAAAAAAAGATGCTATTGTGCCATTTGAGATAACAATAGATGAACCTAGAGGGTATTACACTAAGTAAAATAAGTCAGACTGAGAAAGACAAATAACCATATGATTTCACTCATAAATGAAAACTTAAAAAAGGAATAAACAAAAAGCAGAATCAGACCTATAAATACAGAGAACAAACTTAAGTTGCCAGAGGGAGGGGGGTGGGAGGTCAGGCAAAATGGTGAAGGAAAAAGGGAGATACAGGCTTCCAGTTATGGAATGAATAAGTCACAGGAATAAAAAGCAGAGCATAAAGAATACAGTCAATGATACTGTAATAGTGATGCAAAGGGACAGATGTCAGCTACGCTTGTGATGAACATAGTATAATGTATAAACTTGTCAAATCACTAAGTTGTACATCTGAAATTAATATAACATTGTGTGTCAACTATATTCAAATAGGGGCACCTGGATGGCTCAGCCAGTTGAGCATCCAACTTTGGCTCAGGTCATGATCTCACGGTTCGTGGGTTCAAGCCCCGCGTCGGGCTCTGTGCTGACATCTTGGAGACTGGAGCCTGCATCGGATTTTGTGTCTCCCTCTCTCTCTGCCCCTCCCTCACTCACATGCAGTCTCTATCTCTCTCAAAAATAAATAAACATTAAAAAAACTATATTCAAATAAAAAATAATAAAAATAAAAATAGAAAAATATATAAAATAACATTTTTAAAATACCATTAGATATTCAAGAGAAATACATTTCTTCCCCATTATTTTTAACCTTATTGCACAGATAAACAACTGAGGCTGACAAACACTATGAGATTTAGACAAGGTTCCACTGAAAAAAAAGTGGTAGAGCTTGAATTTGAACTTAACTCTTACCTGACTTCTGGGTCCATATTTTCAAACATCACATCAAATTCCTGATAAGAGAAAGTATACAGCTTTCCAATACTCCATGTCAAGAGAAGACTAAAACTTAAGAAAAAATGGAGGAGTTGGCGGATTGCATGTCACTTGGGCTATGGCCCTTAAACACCTGTCAGCTGGGTTTTTGACAGGAATAGAATAACAAGTAGGCAATTGAAGTTAACCCTGTCTGATGACAGCCTCTGATGAGTATTCTGTGCTGCAGAATGAAGGGAGATACACAAGCTTTGGGTACCAGATAAGCAGGTGGCAAGGCTGACACTCCATTAAAACTGATGAAAAGCCTGCTGTGATAATTTGACTGGATATAGGGGTCATCTTATTTGCATAAAGAGAAAGGGCAAAGAAAGACACAGGATCAAGTGGTCCTTAAGAAGAGCTGTCAGAGTGAGCACCTATTAGCAGAAAAAAAAAATTAGACGGGAAGTTCTATGACTGGAAATTATGAGCTCTGTATTTCAAATCCAAAAGAACTTCTGTCTTGATTTTTGCAATGTCTGGTTGTAAATATCAGTGGTTTCCATATTTCATGTTAGAGAATACATATGAAAGCAATGATTTTAATTTTGGAACAGTTGATAAAGAACTGTTACCTGTAGACAATTGAATTAATGATTTTTTTTAAGTCACTCCTAGAAGAAATATTAAATCATCACAGGAAAAGAAAAAGGAGCCTGAGCTTGTCTTCCAAATTGTACTATCTATCAAGAGTGCAGGCATATTGATAATCTAAAAGTAAAAGGGCCATCAAAATAATTGAAACAAAAGAAAAAAATAAGAGAGAAACAGTACTAGTAAAACTTAAACATATTGTTACATGGTAATAATTACAAAGTGAATCCCCAGCATAAGAGCATGTAGGCAGAATAACAAGGTACAATAGAAACAGGACAAACTAGGACAGACAGGATAAAAAACACAATACAGTCAAGACAGACTCATGCAGGTGTTCTTTTGGGAAAGAAAACACAAGTCTCTTTAAAAAAGGAATCAATTTTAGTTTAAAGGGAAATTATGAAGAAAATCACTCAGACCAAAAAATGTGTTATTTATTCAGAAGCTATGTATATAATTACCTTCTCAGACCTGGTAAGAAACCCTCAGGCTACTGAATATTTAGGTTTCCGGAAGCTAATCAAAATCTGTTGCTGGCTAATCAAGCAGAAAGAAATAAGATTAATTTTGACTATAGTGTTCTATTTTTGATATTCAAAGTAAAAATACTGAGACTCTTATCAAAATTATAAACCCTTAACCGAAGAACTTAGGCCAATTCTAAAAGCTTATAAATCATGCCTTAAAGAACTATGCCAAGGGGGCACCTGGGTGGCTCAGTCAGTTAAGCGTCCAACTTCAGCTCAGGTCATGATCTCATGGTTTGTGAGTTCAAGCCCCACATCTGGCTCTGTGCTGACAGCTCAGAGCCTGGAGCCTGCTTTGGAGGTTGTGTCCCCCTCGCTCTCTGCCCCTCCTCCACTTGTGCTCTGTCTCTCTCTCTCTCTCTCAAAAATAAATAAACATTTAAAAACAAAAAAGAACTATGTCAAATTAAAAAATCATATATTGCAGAAAATATTAATAACATTAAATATGCTTATTTTTCTTCATTTGAATTGAAAATTATTAACAATTCATTCTTTTCATTAATTAAAGATATTCTGGGTTTTGTTGTTTTGTTTTAAAAAAACTGTAATTTATTCTGACTCTCCCAATTTAAACTGTTTGTGATAAGTTTAAATAGAGTGTATAGAGAAAGAGGGACACCTGGCTGGCTTAATCGATAGAGTATGCAACTGACTCTTGACCTCAGGGTCGTGACTAAAGCCCCATATTGGGTGTAGAGCTTATTTAAAAGAAAATAGAAGGATATTCTTTTTTTATTATTACTTTAGAGAGGGGGGCAGAAAGAGAAAGAGAATCCTAAACAGGCTTCAAGCTCAGCACAGAGCCCCATGCAAAGGCTTGATCCTATTACCTTAGGATCATGACCTGAGCTGAAATCGAGAGTCAGACATTCAACCAACTGAGCCACCTAGGTGCCCCGAGAAGGATATTCTTTCTAAAAGAGGGGCACCATGCTGTAAATGGTGTTGGGTTATTTAACCATCTCAGGGAACTTTTTAAATTTAAACTCTCACATTGTTCTACATACCAAACTGAATCTCACATAGACTAAAGCATTAAAAGTAAAAATCAGGGGCACTTGAGTGGTTCATACATTTAAGCAGCTAATTCTTGGTTTTGGCTCAGGCCATGATCTCACGGTTCATGGGTTCAAGAGTAGCATCAGACTCCACGCTGACAGTGGAGCCTGCTTGGGATTCTCTCTTTCCCCCTCTTTCTCTGCCCCTCCCCTACTTGTGTGTGCTCTCTCTCTCAAAATAAATAAATAAAATTAAATTTAAAAAAGATTAAAAATCAAACCATCAAACTGATATAAATATTATGATTTTATAGTTTTGAGAAGGGTGAAGGGAAGAAGGAGGGAAAAACATTGTATTCTTAAAACCACTAAAAGGAACCTCATAGGATTACAGGCAGTGGATTTAAAAATAGAACTGCCAAAACTTCAGTGTGTCAAAAGTAAAATAAAATCAAAAGGCAAATAAAACACTGGAGGAAATACTCATAGGAATGATTAAGAAAAATCAACTGGGCAGAGGGGAGGCGAGTGAAGGAATGGATGGAATAGGTGATAGGGATTAAGAGTACACTTATCATGACCAGCACTGAGTAATGTATGGAAGTGTTGAATCACTATATTGGACACCTGAAACTAATAGAATACCTTATATTCACTATACTGGAATTAAAATGAAAATAAAATAAATATAAATAAATATGAAAAAGAAAAAAATCAGTAACTTCTTGAAACACACATACATAATAGAAACACTAAAACCTAATAAATAAATATGCAAAAACATAAGGAATACAAATTATTCCTTAATTACTAAATGAATTTATTCATTAATTATTCCACAATTTAATGAATGTAGCAAATTTCTCATTCACTTGTTCTTTTTTCTGTGTCTACTGTATTCCAAGCTTTGTGCTCAACCAACTGAGCTCAGTTCAACCAACTGAGCCACCTAGGATACACTGATGAACAAGATAAATCATGTCTCTACCATAAATGACCTTATAAATTAGTCTGAAATGCCACTACTCATCTACCAAATAATCAATCAAAATGAGTTATAAAGCTTAATGCTCGCCAGGGCTCAGTGAAATGGGAATTCTTTTCTATTACTGATGAGAGCATAAATTGCTTGAACCAATTAAGAAAGCAATATAGCTACATGTAGGATCTTTAAAAAAAAAAAAAAAAGCTTTGTATCATTTGATCTGGTAATTCTATTTTTGGAATGCTATCCTAGTGAAATAATCCTAAATATATTTTTAAATATAGGCAAACAGCAATAAAATAATCAAGTAGCTAACTCTGACTCCATGTTAACTACGTGCCAGGTGCTTTTCCAGGTATGTCACATGTCAGGATTCATTTAATCCTCACAAAAGCCCGGAGAGGTACGTATTAACTTATTCCCATTTAATAGGTAATAATATTGAGGCCTGAAGAGGCTGTTTTACTTGCCTAACATTACTCCACTAACATGTGCAGAACCAGCGCTAAACTCTGGCAAATACGGGGATGAAACTACTTGCAAAATCTACACATAGCTCTAAAAACAAAATCCAAAATTTCTGACTTCAATTATTTGCAAAGTTTTAAATAATAAACTTTTAGGAGATTTTTCCTAATACAATTTTTCTTTTGTTCCTCTGCATTATCCAAAATGAAATATTATGCTAGGCTTCAATACCATTTTCCAGCAATTCAGTTTTAAAATAAAGATTAAGATGCCCAGGTCCTATTTGCCCAAGAATAAGGGCAAATATGAAGGTTTTTTTAGCCTATGATTTGGTTAAATATGTCAGGGAAAGTCTGTCTCCAAAAGCAGTTTGAGCAGAGCCTTAAGAATCTAGTTGGACTTGATAAGGATTCTTGTTGAATTCAACTTCCATAATTATTAAATATATTATTCAGCCTCCATAATACCCTCTACTCATTTCGGATGGAAGTACAACTCATGGATTGTTAATAGAGACCTAATCGATTTCAAGGCCATCTAAGATATTCATTATAATAAACAAAGAAGAACCTGGCAGTAAGTCTTTAATTAATAATATTTCTCTTAGGCTAGAGAACCAAGCGGTGGCCACTGGATGTTTCCCAGAGGGCACTAATCAGGCTACATACTTAGAGGATGTCAGGCAGGTGTTTCCTGCTTTAATTCAGACAACTATCCTGAGCAGCACAGGGGGAGAGAAGTGCCTTCCAGTACTATACTTAATTACATACTTATTTTATCCCTCTGAACAGTCTCATAGAAGCACACATTGCATCACACATGCTCATATGTTCAGCAGTGTTGGCATAGCATTTGCACAAAGTAGGTGCTTAACAGAATGGTCATTCATGAAGGAGGAGTTTTGCAGCAAATTAAAATACAGCACAGAATTTTCATTTCTCTTTTCATTTCATCTTTCTTTCTCTTGCCACAGAGTGTGAGAAATTGTGGTTACATATGACTATCTGCACGTACACATCGAAAGCATTTGCCAACTCAATAGTATTTCTCTCAATCTGAAGCTTAATGGTGGATTTGCCCATCACAATAAGAGTTAGGTAATAACACTGTCTGACCTTGGAGTGACTCACTGCCCTTCTCTGCTGACTGGCCCCAGCAGAAAGGGTGATGCAGAATAAATGTACACCACAGTAAGATGGGCATCACCAACTCTACTCTTCTGAATCCTATGAATTTTAAACACATCCTCTATCTTCTAATGACAAGTGCCCCAAACAGATGAACATATAATTTAAAAAAATAGCCAAAGGTACATATTTATTACCTTCTATTCTACTTTCTTTTCTTTCTTTCTTAATGGCGCATTTCCAATTGGGTGGTATCACCCATGTGGTAGGCTGAATAATGGCCCCCAAAGATATCAAGTCTTAATGCCTGGGACCTGTGAATGTTACTTTCTATGGCAACAGAGACTGTGTAGATGTAATTAAGTTAAGGATTTTGAAATGGCAAAGTTATCCCAGATTACCCAGGTAGACCCTAAATGTAACCAGAGTGTCTTGATAAGAGGGAGGCAGAGGAAGATTTGACGAAGACGGCAATATGACACTGAAGCAAGATGCTGAACTGCTGACTTTGAAAGGTGGAGGACGGGGCCTTGAGCCAATGAATGTACGGAATGCAGTTCTAGAAATTGGACAAAGGCGGAGGCTAAAAGAGGAAATAGGCCCTCCTATAGTGCCTTCAGTGGGAGTGTGGCCCTCCCCATACTTTGACCTCAGCCCAGTAAACTGCAGACTTCTAGCCTCCAGAAACTAGAGAGTAAGTTTGTGCTGTTTCAAGCCACAGAATTTGAAGTACTTTGTTACAGCAGCCCTAGAAAATCAATACAGACCCAAAGGGAGTGAAATTGGTCCTAGGGGAAGTGAAAAAAGTCTTAGGTATTACGATGGTGTGTGATTCCCTCAAGCTCAACCCTATCCTCCAAAATCTTATTCCTCGCTATTTAATTTTGTGGCGGTTAGGAAAAAATATCTTAAAAGTCTCCTTTATAGAGATGATAATGAAAGAAAAGTGGTAAGCACTGCCAGTGAAAGACTGATTCAAATAATGAGGTGAGATGTTTATTACTCTGAAGGCCCAGTCTCACCATCATTAATAGCTGCAGAAGAGAGGTGATGTTATACTGACAGATTCTTTCATATCCTCCTTTCTTAATCACCAAGTTCACCATCCAAAAACATTTGAAGGCCACTTCTTGGTACAAGTAGTCAAATCTCTATCTTCCTGTTTAAAAACAACTGTGGGGGGCGCCTGGCTGGCTCAGTCATTAAGCATCTGACTTCAGCTCATCATGATCTCATGGACTGTGAGCTCCAGTCCCATATTGGGTAAGCTTGGGCCCCACTTCTGGTGAACCCCACTTCTCTGTCTCTCCCTCTCTCTCTCTTTCTCTCTCTGCCCCTCGCTTACTTGCATCCTCTCTCTAAAAAGTAAATAAATAAAAACAATTATAGGGGTATACTGTTTGCTAAAGCCCATGAAGAAACACATGCTGGTATTCTAGATTTCTTAATGTAATGTAAGTGGTGAGGTTTTTTTATATTGTGGTAGCCTCAAAAGAGATTTTTAGTTCCAATTCTGCTTTTTGAATAATTGTTTTAGTGAAACCAAAACCCTATCAAAGAATTATTTCTAAATCTGAGTACTTTTAATATTGCTGAACAAGTGATAATGAGAAAGCTAGATAAGAAAGTAATCAATGTATAGGCTGTCTAATGGGATATATAGTATTCTACTCTAACTCAAATTGAAAGTTAAAGTTTGGATCTATTAATACATTTAGTACGATTTTGTCTATAATATTTATTTTAAAAAATATATTTGTTGATTAAATATTTAAAGGTATAATTCAGGGCACCTGGGTGGCTCAGTCAGTTAAGCATCTGACTCTTGATTTCGGCTTAGGGTATGATCCCAGGGTCATGGGACTGAGCCCCACATCAGACTCTTTGCTCAGCATGGAGCCTGCTTAGGATTCTGTCTCTCTCTCTCTCTCTCTCTCTCTCTCTCTCTCTCTCTCTCTCCCTCCCTCCCTCCCTCCCTTCCTCCTTCCCTCTCTCTCCCTTACTCATGCACTCTCTCTCAAAAAAATAAAAATTTTTAAGAAGTATAATTCAAAATATATACATCAAAATTCATTATATACCTAAGCTCACCCATTTATTTGCTCTTTTTGCCTTGCTCAAGTAGAAGTTTCCTATAACCTTCAAGAAATTAAGTTCTGAGTAGATTCAGGTATTCTTGATTGTTAGATTAAGCTATAAACTCCCTTAGGAGAATTAAATGCCTGAAGTGAATCTTAATCAGGCCTGAGCTGCCAACCAGGATGTTCTCTGGAAATAGAGGTCAAGATGTAAAAAAACATTAAAATTGTCCACTAAGCACTCCATCTAAAATGCTGACTGTGCATTATTTCTCCTTCTACCCAGTCTGCACTGGGAACAAAACCTGAGCTTCTTGGGGTGGGAGAAAAAGTTTGAAATGGAATCAAGCTATTTTTAGTCCAAGAATCAATGTGTACAAAATGGATTGTACACGGATCTTTCTTCTTATATTCCAAGAGACAGAAAGCTGATGTTTGACCCTATTCACAAGATATGAAAGGGAAGGCAGGAGAAGGGGAAAAGGGAGTCAGGCAGGAAGGGAGGGAAGGGGAAAGGAAAGAAATATATACATGATAGATAGATAGATAGATAGATAGATAGATAGATAGATAGATAGATCATATATACCATACCCATTTTACATTTAGCAGGCTGCCTTTCACAGCTTATTATTTTTAAATGATGAATGAGAACTAACAGAAACTTACTTACCTTTTTAAAAAAGTAGACTATTCAAGACTACTTTAAAAATAGATTTTGGGGGCACTTAAGTGGCTCAGTTGGTTAAGCATCTGACTTCAGCTCAGGTCATGATTTCACGGATTGTGAGTTCAAGCCCAGCATCGGGCTCTGTGCTGATAGCTGACAGCGCAAAGCCTGCTTTGGATTCTCTGTCTCCCTTTCTCTCTGCCCCTCTCCCACACATGCGTGCATGCATATGTTTGTTCTCTCTCTCTCTCTCTCTCTCTCTCTCTCTCTCTCTCTCTCTCAAAAATAGATAAATAAACATTTAAAAATAGATTTTCTTTAAAACCTAGATCAACTTCAGAGTTTCCATTTCTACAGTATGTTCTGAGCAATACTCTCTGACCATTTCTAACTTTGACTTGACCTTCCCTGCAGTTTCCCTTTTAATTCTCCATTTGGCCCTGGTTTTTTTTTTTAATTAAAAAAATTTGTTAACATTTATTCATTTTTGAGAGACAGAGAGAGACAGAGCATGAGCGGGGAAGGGGCAGAGAGAGGGAGACACAGAGTCTGAAGCAGGCTCCAGGCTCTGAGCTATCAGCACAGAGCCCAACGCGGGGCTCGAACTCACGAACTGCGAGCTCATGACCTGAGCTGAAGTTGGATGCTCAACCAACTGAGCCACCCAGGCGCCCCTCCATTTGGCACTGGTTTAATGACTGGCTATTACACAGGAAATTGATGCAACTATCATATCAGGCCAGAAGTTTATGCCTCTTCTCATATTCTAGTGCAGAAACAAAAGAGTCACAAACCAAAAAGGTATTATTTTGAAGCTGTGTCCAAATGATGTCCAACATCTGGATGTTGGAAATATTTACATATGCTTTCATTTTTTAAGTTGCCCTCAAAATAGCTGGCATTATAAAGATGCAGGTCCTCATTACCTCTCCAAAATAAACTCAAAAAGGCTAAAAATATTTAATAGGGATCAACTGACATCATTTTCAAAACTATTCAAGAGCTGTTGTATTATTTCTCATTGACAAATAGAACAACCAACTTCCAAAATCATGGACAAAATATTTTCAGTCTTTAAAAAGAGAAATTAAATGTATATGCTCCTTACAATAATGCATGCATTTTAAACAATATCCACTGACTCTATGAGCATATGGGATTGCAGCAGGCATCATGATGGTTTTATAGATGTGTATAATGCACTCCTCACCTTGCTTTGATGGAAAACTGACTCTCCCCTGGGGACACTGTTTCCCCTGCAACCCTCTCAAGTGCTGGCCTGGAGGTGGGATGGGTGCCCCTTTTGCTCCACATGGCTGCTTTCAGAGCAGTCTCCCACCTCTCCTAAAACTCCTCTGCTTCGAATCTCATGTCATTATGAGATTTTCTTCTTAGGCTGATAAATACATATTGGGGCAGGGGGGACAAAATAACAGTAGCTTCCACTGGGGCAAGATAGTGGCAGCAGGGTAGGACTAAACCCTGTATACTATCCATTACCATCAATGATACAGTCACTTCCCAGACACCAATTCATTCCCCGTCATTTCTCCAAGACTTTAGCTCCAGGCTTACTGTCAATAACTCTAAAACTTCTGGTCGTACTTCCTGGCATCCTCAATATGCACATAGATGATCTTGGTTCCTGGAATTCCTCCTCTTGAGGAACGTCCTCCTCTGGCTTCAGCCACTCTTTCCCCTGCTCCTCCCTTAGTGATTCACCGTCCCAGGTGACTATTCTGTCACTCTTCTCTCTTCAAATTCCTAACACTTCCCCCCAACCTTCCTTCTCAGTTGCTGACCTTGCGTCCTGCTTCAGTGAGGAAAATGAAGCAACCTGAAGAGGACTTGCTCACACCTGCCATAGTACCTACATCTGCATCCACATACTCTGCTTTTCCACGCATTGCCATTGATGAAACGTCCTTGCTCCTTTTTAAAGGCAATCTCTCCACTTTTTGTACCAAATCCCATCCCTTTCTCCTTCCATCAAGAAAATCAATTGTTCTAGCATTCTCCCCTGGTCCTCTTATGTCATTAAAATTTCCCTCCCTGCTGAGTCACCCATCATCAATCAGCCTTTACAAAGGCCACCATTACATTATTTTTCACCTTAAGAAAAAAGAACAAAAATCAACAACTTTATTTTAAGCCCATTCTGTCTTTCCCCAGCTACTTCCTCATTTCTTTGGTCCTCTTTGCAAACAAACTAGCCCCCCCCCCGTCTTACACACACAAAGTTGCCTCCATTCTTTGTCTCCAATTCCTCTCCTTCTTTTCTTTCTCAACCCTGTTCTAAATCAGACTTCTGCTTCTACAACTCCACAGAAATGTCTCTGAGGTGACTGATGACCTCATGATGTTAAACCCAGTGGTATATTTAGTTTCCTTATCTTGTTTGACCTAGTAGCAGCATTTGCACTCTTAAAAAAATTTTTTTAATTTATTTTTGAGAGAAGAGGGGGACAGAGCACAAGCAGGGGAGTGGCAGAGAGCGAGTGAGACACAGAATCCGAAGCAGGCTCCAGGCTCTGAGCTGTGAGCACAGAGCCAGATGTGGTGCTGGAACTCATAAGCCATGAGATCATGACCCGAACCAAAGTCGGATGCTTAACTGACTGAGCCACCCAGGCGCCCCGCAGCATTTGCACTTTTGATAACTTCCTTCATAGATATCACTTTCTTCATTTGGCTTCCAGGAATCATTCTCTCTTTATTTTCTTTCTATCCCACTATGATTTTTAGTGTCTTCTGCTAGTTTCCCTTCTTGTGCCCAACCTCTCAGTGCTGAGGTGGTCTAGGGATCAGTTCTCGGGCCTCTTCCTTTTCTATCTATACTTCCAGTCTTGGTGATCTCCCACTGATGTGCCTTAAATAGAATGTATCTGCTGATAATTCCACAAGTTATATTTCTATCCCTAAATCTCTCTCCCAAATGCTAGGCCCTCTTTCCCCATGACCCCTGCATATTCTACACTTGGTGGTCTAATCAAAATTTAAAATTCAACATGTCTAAAAGTTCTAATCTTCCCTCCTAAAACTTATTTCATCTGATGCTTTCCCCATCTCAAGTGATGATAATTCCATTTTTCAAGTTGGTCAAGCTAAAACCTTTGACTGGAGTCAACATTTCCCCTTCTTATTTCTTAGTCTCTACAATCAACCCATTAAAAAGTCATGTTGGCTCCACTCTCAAAATACTTTCAGAATATGACCTCTTTTCACCACCTCCACCTATCATTTTGGCCAAAACTACCATCTTCTTACATTTGGATGACTGCAAAAATGTCCTACTCTTATCCTTGTCTCATTAAAGTCATATCACTCCTTTGCTCAACACTTTCCAATAATTTCCCATTTCGCTCAAAGCAAAAGCCAAAATCCTTTCAATGGTCTATAATACCCTACATGATTTGGCTTCCTGTTACCTCTATGACTTCATCATGACAGTGTGGTATTAGCAAAGGGATAGACATATAAATCAACAGAAGAGAATAGAGTCTAGAAATACACCCAAACAAATATGGCCAATTGATTCTGACAGAGGTGCAAAGGCAATTCAATGGAAGAAGAAAAGTCTTTTTAACAAATGATGGTGGAACAATCAGATATGTATATGCAAAAAAATGAACCCCATCTTAAACTTCATACTTTATACAAAAATTAACTCAAAGGGATCACAGATCTAAATTTAAAGCTCTAAAGCTTTGGGATAAAAATATAGGAGAAAATCTAGCTATCATCTATCATGACTTGGGGATAGAAAAGTTGTTTTTTTTGTTTTATTTTGTTTGTTTGTTTCTTTTGAGAGAGAAAGAAAGAGAGACCAGGGGAGGGGCAGAGGGAGAGGGAGAGAAAAAAATCTCAAGTAGGCTCCACACCCCACACAGAGCAGAGCCCCACACAGGGCTCAATCCCATGACTGTGAGATTATGCCCTGAGCTGAAATCAAGTGTTGGATGCTCAACTGACTGAGCCACACAGGCACCCCAGAGTATTCTTAAATCTGATAGGAAAAACATAATACATAAATGTATCATTATTATTATTATTAATAATATTAATATTACTGAGGTATAACTGACACATGACATTCCAACAATTTCAGGTATATAACACAATGATTCGATATTTGTATACACTGTGAAATGATCACCACAGTAAATACAGTTGGCATTTGTCACCATACCTAGTTACCGAACTTTTTGTGTGTGATGAGTACTTTTAAGATCTACTCTCTTGTTAGCTGTGAGCCCTGAGCAGACACAGACACAGAACCTACTCTATGTCTATCTACTCCATGACCAAGAGCACTGCTCAGCTCAGAACCCACAACTTACCAGATGATCAAAGGAACTTTGTCTTCCATAGAGGTCTGGAAGCAGGCAACAACTGAATCGGAATAAACTCATATTTAAAAAAAAAATCCTTTGGGTCATCTATATACCAAATAGGAATAAAGTGACATTAAAAAAAAATAAAAAGATCTACTCTCTCAGCAACCTTCAACTATGCAATATAGTATTATTAACTCTACTCACCATGCTATATGTTACATCCTCATGCTATATATTACATCATTACAAACCAGAAGTTTGTACCTTCTGACTCCCCTTAACTCATTCCACCCACTCCCACCTCCCATAAGTGTTTTCTGATACATTAGACTTTATCAAAAGGAGAAAAATTGTGCTTTGCAAAAAGTTAAAGAGAATGAAAAGATAAGCCAAATACTAGGACAAAACATTTGCAAAGGTCTTATATCCAGAATATATAAAGAATTCTCAAAACTTACCTATGAAAAGAAATAACACAATTAATAAATGGAAAAAAGCCTGAAACAGAAGCTTTACCAAGGAGACTGTGGAGGGCAAATAAGCACATGAAAAGATGCTCAATATTATTAGGCATTAGGGAAATTCAAACAAAACTATGATGAGATATTACTACATACCTATAAGAATGGCTAAAATTAAAAATACTAATAATATCAAGTGCTGGAAAGGATGAAGGGAAATTAGAACTTTAACACATTGCTATCAGAAATGCAACACGGGGGGCGCCTGGGTGGCGCAGTCGGTTAAGCGTCCGACTTCAGCCAGGTCACGATCTCGCGGTCCGTGAGTTCGAGCCCCGCGTCGGGCTCTGGGCTGATGGCTCAGAGCCTGGAGCCTGTCTCCAATTCTGTGTCTTCCTCTCTCTCTGCCCCTCCCCCGTTCATGCTCTGTCTCTCTCTGTCCCAAAAATAAATAAATGTTGAAAAAAAAATTAAAAAAAAAAAAAAGAAATGCAACAGGGTACAGCCACTCTGAAACACACACTCACCACCTGACCAAGAGTTCCCACCCTCTTAATTATTTGTCCTAGAGAAATGAAAACTTATATTCACACAAAAATACAAATGTTCATGACAGCTCTGCTTGTAACTACCAAAATCTGAAAACACCCAAATGTTCTTCAATAAGTGAACTCATTGAAAAAAACTATAGTATATCCATATAGTGGAATCCTATTCCACTATAAAAAGGAACACTTATTGATATATGTAACAACTTAGATGAATCTCATAGACATTATGCTGAGAGAAAGGACCGAAATTCAAGAGTTTACATGTTGTAGGATCTCCTTTACATGACATTCCTGAAAAGACAAAACCATAGTGACTGAGAACAGAAGACTGGTTATCAGAAATTGAGTGGGGGACCGTATGACCACAAAGCAGTCGCCCAGCACAGTGGAGGTTTCTGGAGCGATGGAACTGTTCTGCATCTTGATTGTGGCTGCAGTTACATGAATCTATTTATGTGTCATAATTCATAGAATTGTACACCCCCCCGCCAAAAAAACATTCTATGAGCTTATAATTTTAAATTAATCCTACAAACAAATCCACTCGTGTAACTTATTTTTCCAAAAGGCACAATCAAAGCACAATTATTCAAAAGTGAATTGTCTGTATATTGTTAAACTTTGCTTTCAAATTCCTAATAATGTTAATAGAGATATTTGTTTACGATAGCTTAGCAAGTGTTGGAAATAACTTAAAAAGAATTTTTTTAATGTTTATTTTTGAGAGACAGACAGAGACAGGGTGCGAGTGGGGGAGGTGCAGAAAGAGACAGACACACAGGATCTAAAACAGGCTCCAAGCTCTGAACCGTCAGTACAGAGCCCAACGCGGGGCTTGAACTCACGAACTGCGAGATCATGACCTGAGTCAAAGTCGGATGCTTACCGAATGAGCCACCCAGGTGCCCCTGGAAAGAACTTTTTGACCAAAAGAAATATAGCACTCTCTGGTGGAATTAATAAACCAATAGCAGACACTAACATCATTAAGAGCAGGGGTTCTAGAGTCAGATTGTTTAGGCCTTCTTGACTACTTGCTGGACAAGCTGTTTAGCCTCTCTTTGCCTCACAAGTAAAGGCAGGCAAAGATAGAAAACAGAGAGGGAATTAAATGAGATGATGAGGGTAAAGTGCTGATACCATGCTTGGCACGTGGTAAGCTCTCAAAATGTTAGCTATGGTATTGTTATTAGTTACTAAACCAATTAAAACCCTGATAATTCTTCATTGTTTGGGGCTTTGTATCATCTCAGAGAGGTGTGAGGCCCATACCCAACAAGTGTGGGGAGCAGGGGAGAAAATGGGACAGGCCAGGGAAATAGCTTTCTGACTACATCCAAGCCCTATCTTTACAGAATGGTAAAATCATCATTCAGTTGGAAGTGTCAAGTTCATTCAACTATGTATAAACATAGTTCCCAATGATCAACATCAGAGACCATAAGAAAATCTTTGTTATTTATTGGCTATGCCAATTAAATAATTCAATCTTGTCCCCATCACTTGGGTCATCTGTAAGCACATTCGATGTTGTACAAATAACACAGTGACCCTTTCAAGAACGAGCCTGGTATAAAAGGCTGCTTACACTGATAGTAAGAGCACCTAGACAGCTCACCTCTTTCAACCTACTGGTTTTAAAATATGTGTTGTTTCCTGTTTTAGTGTCAGGATGTCAGGCATTATTCTTGCTACTTTCAGAAGGTGTGGGGGGCTTCTCCGGACACTTCAATACAACTTTCTAATTTATTGTTTCTTTCTTGTTATGTGTGAGTAAGTCTGATTACCAAACCTTGAAACAATAAATAACAGTCTTTTATTTCTTGTAAAGCATTTTCATGAAAATATTTTATCTTCATAAAAATCATGGGGAACAGGACAGGTATTATTATAGTGTTTACATAGGAAATGAAAAGTTTAATCACACACCTGGTACAATAGTTAAGACGCAAACTTAGATTTCCTGATTGCTGATTCTACCCCATTACCAAAGCACCTATTTATAAAACAAGCAAATCGATTTTTAAAGAGTGGCTGAAGGGCTCTCCCTAGAATAAAGTGAACATGTGCTTAGTAGCTCAGGTCAATGACATCTAATCTGGCTGTTTAGATGATATTTTTCACTTAGTCACAGCAAGTACCACATATTTGTAGTTATAATGAGAGACTAAGATGATGAGTATATTATATAAAATGTTATATGTTGTCCCAGTCCATTCAGGCTGCTATAACAAAATACCATAGACTGTGTGGTTTAAACAACAAACATTTATTTTGCACAGTTCTGGAGGCTGGGAAGTGCAAGAACAAGGCACAGACAGGTTCAGTGTCTAGTGAGGGCCTGCCTCCTGGTTCAGAGATGGCCATCTTCTCACGGTGTCTTCACATGGTGGAAGGGGCTAGAGAGGTCTCTTTTATGAGGGAGCTAATCCCATTCATAAGGGCTCCACCTTCATGACCTATAATTTCTAAAAATGTCATCTCCAAATACTATCACACTGGAGATTAGTTTTCAACATATGTATGTTGGGGGGGGCCACAAACATTCATATATATTGTCTAAAACATAGCTTACTCTCTATTTCCACAGATAGTAGAGTAGAAGGTAATAGTTTCTAAATACATTTAGTTGTTTTAACATTGAAAACAACCATTCATTATTAAATATATTTGTTCATTGGTGTTTTCCAAGCATCTGGTTCATAGTAAGCACTTCAGAGAGCTTTGTTGAGTGCATGAATGTACAATTGCAAAATTGGAAATCCAAAAACATTAAAACACTAAGATGAGAAACTCCAATCTAGGTCCAATGATTCAAAATTTCAAGGATATATAACAAGGGTAAAGACACTCAATAGTATCATGTTTTTTAAAAGCAGACACATATTCTTAAGAGACACTGGATGTTAGTCTAAGAAGGTAAGGCAACCTGAAACCATGTCACATAAGGAAGTGCTAATGGATCTAGATATGTTTAGCCTGAAAAAGAGAAGACAAAACCGTTCTTTGCAAATATTTGAAGCTGTTGGGCATAGGCTGAAATTGTCAAGTGGAATAGGAAACTAAAAAAAAAAACATATATATATATATATATTCTTTGTATATCCAAAGGCTAGAAATGTGGCCAGCTGGTGAAAATTACAGGGTGTCAACTGTTCATTTAATAAAAAAGGGCAGTTTAACAATTAGAGCTGCCAAGCAACAGGACGGGCAGCCTTGTAAAGAAGTTGTAAGACAGGGAGAAAATAATAATTTAGCAACTCTGGGCATTTTGCACAGAACCTCTATGTTAGTATTATCACCTCCACATTGGGATTAAGGAAGCGAAGCTTAGAGAACAAAAGCAATTTTTCAACACCACATAGTTGGTAAGTGGCCCACCTCATATTCAAACCTAGGAATGTGTAACTTCCAAAGCATGTTCTTTCAGTTCTTGTCAACAAACATTTTTTAATGTCTGCTTTTGGCAAGACACTGTGCTGGGTGCTGGAGATTCAAAGATAAATGACAGACAAAAGAAAGCCCCCTCCTTGTAAGGACTCACAGTTTATCTTCTCCATAGTGCTGGAAATGTCTGAATAAAGGCTACATTGACCATGTAGAGATATTGGAAAAAGAATTGTTGAACTAGGAAAGTCTTTACCAAATAATCACTAAAAGCCTTCCTGCCCTAAAAGTTTGTAGATATGGATTCTTAATGGTAGATTAGATGTATTCCTAAAATGTTGGCATCATAGGTTCCTGGAAATTAAGCCACTGGTATATCATGAAATTTGGTGTATAACAATGAGGGAAAATAGTAAGAGTTTCAAACGTAATAAAAGTCACATGGATTAAGCAGCTTTTAAAATATAAAATGGCACACTAAAAACCAAAAAAATCCCTAGGAATAAACCTAACCAAAGAGGTGAAAACTCTATACACTGAAAACTACAGAAAGCTTATGAAAGACATTGAAGAAGACACACAAAAAAATGGAAAAATATCCCATGCTCCTGGATTGGAAAAACAAGTGTTTTTAAAATGTCAATACCACCCAAAGCAATCTATGTATTCAATGCAATCCCTCTCAAAACAACACCAGCATTCTTCACAGAGCTAGAACAAACAACCCTAAAATTTGTATAGAACCAGAAAAGACCCCAAATAGCCAAAGCAATCCTGAAAAAGAAAACCAAAGCTGGAGGCATCACAATTCCAGACTATAAGATGTATTACAAAGCTGTAATCATCAAGACAGTATGGTACTGGCACAAAAACAGACATTCAGATCAATGGAACAGAACAGAGAACCCAAAAATGGACCCACAAACGTATGGCCAAGTAATCTTTGATGAAGCAGGAAAGAATATCCAGTGGAATAAAGACAGTCTCTTCAGCAAATGGTGCTGGGAAAACTGGACAGCAACATGCAGAAAAATGAACCTGGACCACTTTCTTCACCATACACAAAAATAAACTCAAAATGGATGAAAAACCTAAATGTAAGACAGGAAGCCATCAAAATCCTACAGGTGAAAACAGGCAAAAATCTCTTTGACCTTGGCCACAGCAACTTTTTACTCAACATGCCTCCAGAGGCAAGAGAAACAAAAGCAAAAATGAGCTATTGGGACCTCATCAAGATAAAAAGATTCTACACAGCAAAGGAAACGATCATCAAAACTAAAAGGCAACCGATGGAATGGGAGAAGATATTTGCAAATGACATATCAGATAAAGGGTTAGTATCCAAAATCTGTAAAGAACTTATCCAATTCAACACCCAAAAAACAAATAATCCAGTAAAGACTTGGGCAGAAGACATGAATAGACACTTCTCCAAAAAAAGACATCCAGATGGCCAACTGACACATGAAAAAATGCTCCACATCACTCAACATCACACAGTGAGATACCATCCTCACAGCAGTCAGAATGGCTAAAATTAACAATGCAAGCAACAACAGATGTTGGAGGGGATGTGGAGAAAGAGGATCTCTTTTGCACTACTGGGGGGAATGCAAACTGGTGCAGCCACTCTGGATAACAGTATGGAGGTTCCTCAAAAAATTAAAAATAGAACTACCCTATGACCCAGCAATTGCACTACTAGGTATTTATCCAAGGGATTCAGGTGTTCTGTTTCAAAGAGGCACATACACCCCAGTGCTTATAGCAGCATTATTGACAATAGCCAAAGTATGGAAAGAGCCCAAAATGTCCATTGACAGATGAATGGATAAAGAAGATGATACACACACACACACACACACACACACACACACACACTGGAGTATTACTCAGCAATCAAAAAGAATGAAATCTTGCCATTTGCAATGATGTGGATAGAACTAGAGGGTATAATGCTAAGCGAAATTAGAGAAAAACAAAGATCATATGACTTCATTCACGTGAGGACTTTAAGATACAAAACAGATGAACATAAGGGAAAGGAAGCAAAAATGATATAAAAACAAGGAGGGAAACAAAACATGAGACTCTTAAATACAGAGAACAAACTTGAGGGTTGCTAGAGGGGTTGTGGGTGGGGAGGATGGGCTAAATGGGTAAGGGGCATTAAGGAGGACACTTGTTGGGATGAGCGCTAGGTGTTATACATAGGGGATGAAGTACTGGAATCTACTCCTGAAATCATTTTTGCACTTATGCTAACTAATTTGCATGTAAATTAAAAAATAAAAAAGAAAAGAAAAAAAAATAAAATGGCCACATCCCAAGGGGCGCCTGGGTGGCTCAGTTGGTTAGGCGACCAACTTCAGCTCAGGTCATGATCTCACAGTTTGTGAGTTCAAGCCTGGCGTCAGGCTCTGTGCTGACAGCTCAGAGCCTGGAGCCTACTTCAGATTCTGTGTCTTCCCCTCTCTCTGCCCCTCCCCTGCTCATGCTCTGTGTCTCTCAATAATAAATAAACGTTAACAAAAAAAAAAATTATCTAAAAAAATGGCCATATCACAAAACTAATAATAATATTCCAGTAAGTTACAAATTTAGATAATGTACTAAAGCTTCATATATTTTGCTAGAAATTTCATTAGCGTGAGGCAAGACTGAGAGGAGGGAAACTTGTGCTCTTGGCAGTATAGTGACACGACAGACACAGTCTAGATGAGAGTGACTTTCTGAGTTCCAATCCTGGCTTGTCACTTACTACTCACATGCTTTGGACAAGTTATGTGACATCTCTGTGATTTATGTGCCCTGTCAGAGAATGAAATTGTATAATAGAATCTACCTCAACAGGGTGTTATAAGGATTCAGCAAGTTAATCCATGTAAAGAATTTAGAACAGTGCCTGGCATATTATCTGGCAGTCAATGTTAAGTTATTTGCATTTTAAAGTATAGGTTTAATCTCTGTTAAGGTCAATAATCCATTTTATAACTCCAATCTTCTGCATTCTACCTGAAGGGTTCTATCTCCCATAACATCTCTTTTTCACATATACACCAATTCTGATTAGGAATACCGGTAAAAGTGCATTGTATGCTTCGTAAAATATTGCAGTAAATTCTGACTTACCTTACTAACAACTGAGAGTATTCAGTATTATTAGAAGTTTCATTATCCTGTTTTATGATTTTATCAATGTGGATTTTACTTTAATACAAAGTAAGTGTTCAATAAATATTGTTCAAATAAACCTATTTAGGCTATCGTCTACATGTTACACCTATAGGTTGGAGAGAGAAAAATGGAAATCAAATTTGTTTACTAAATATCTGCTTAGGCACTATAGTAACCTGTTCTCTTTAAGCTCTCACCAAAATGATGCTGATCAAGGCAACCCAAGGGTTTTTTTTACTGGCCCTGTAGGATTAACCCCTAATTTGGTTCTTTAGTTGGGGTGATATTTTTTCTTTATGCTCTCTATACTTCAAAAAATTTGTTAAAGCAGTTTACCATTAAAGACACACATACAATCAGGATGATAAAAATGGGAAGAATTATATGAAAAATCTGAGTTTTTACAGTTAAACATAGTCCTGGAGCTTCTTAACAACCAAGGCAGAAAAAAAAAAGCATACTGTAATTCCTACTGCCTGATTCATATCTCAACAGAAAGAATTTTCAAGGTAATAAATTCAAAGAGGTATTTATCTGATGTTTCTTTGACCTAAGAATATAGATCAACATAATAAGGGATATTTTCAACAATGTTTTTATGGAGGATGCAGAAAATTTTTAATGATAACAGTTTATGTTTAATATGTACTGTATTTACTATATGATAAAATAAGCTTCTACAAATACCATGAATATAATTGTAAAACTTTTAGCAGAGCTGAGACTAGAATATTAATTTTCTAATACCTAGTTCAGAAAATGTTCTATTTTTTTTTCTACTATATTATCCTATATCTACCATATGTGGAAGAGAATTTGACCGTGGAATTACACATGTATACAAACATGTGTCAAGCTTCTATAATACACATGCAACATTTACAGACACACACATCTTGGCCAGTACCAACAATCCTACTGAAATAAGAGATGAGTAAATAAATGAGTAAATAGCTTACTGCCAGTAAATAAATGTGATTCCATCAGTTAAATTCACATAGCATCTGTCAAGCTGATGATTTACTACATCTTGTATTGGTTATCCTTCTGTATTTCCCATGGCCCATCAGGTTATGATTTTTTGTTTTATGATCTCTCTTCCAATCATTATGCATCATTCCATGCTCAGAGTACAAATATAAAAAAACAAAATTGAGTGTACAATAAAAACAAATCTGGGATTTCAATTTAACACCAGACATCAAAAGTCTATGTCAATACGAACTCCCAGTTAGAAAATAAATGTCATGGGGATATAATGTACAGTATGATGACTATAATTAATAATACAGTATTATATATTTGCTAAGAGAACAAATCTTAACAAATTTTTTCATCACATGAAAAAAAATTTTTTTTAACTATGTAAGGTGATGGACATTAACTAGACCTATTGTGGTGATCATTTCACAATATAAACATCAAATCATTACCCTGTATCAATCATTGCATAAAAATCAATCATTATGCTGTATACCTGAAACTAACATGTTGTATGTCAATTATATCTCAATAAAAAAGTTTATATCAATATACCAAAAAATAGAATTTATTCCTTTTCTTCTTTTACAAATGTACTCAGCTCTAAATGCTAATAATTTTACTAGGTACTTGAAAACATGAGGCCTGGATGAAAACCTGCAGGCCTCCAAAAATAGTAATACCAGTAGCTTCCAGCCCATCAGAAAGAACACCAACAAATATCTTGTTGGCACACTTAGAAGAACAGGAAATTGACAACTGGGGTTTTTTTTCTTTTCATTAACTAATAAACCTGAATGAATACACTCATAGGCTAGATTGCCTTATGTGTATTTTAGATTAAAAAAATACATAAATTTGGATATAGCAAGTTATTCTCTTGCTGCAAATCAACTATTGTATAGAAATAGAGGATTATAACCCAGTGATTCATTCAGCAATTCCCCAAATTGTGAGCCGTATGATTATGATACTCCTTTCCCTAATTTGGGGCCAGCCAAAAAGTTTAAATTAGTGGTTCTTAATGCATGGTCTCCAGGGCAGCAGCCACAGCATCACCTGGTGTGAAACTGTAAGAAGTGCAAGTTAATTGTGTTCCACCAAGACCTCCAGAATCAGAACTCCTGAGGGTGGGGCCAGGGGTCATGTTTTGATGTGTTTTCTAGGTGATTCTGATACTCACTAAAATTTGAAAACTGATCTGAATGAATGGCTCCTTAAAATTTTTTTCTTTGCTCCCTCAATTCATTCATAACTTATACCTTCACTCTTCAGTACCGACTCCCACTGGTGATCGTAAATCTACTCCCTGGAAACTCCACTCAAGCGCAGCTTGTAGTGAGGATGCTTGGTCAATCACCACTGCAATGCCTCCACAGAGAAACATCTGTGGATTTTCTGCCCTTCCCCAACCCTCACTGATTGTTCCTCAGCTCTAGCTGCTGTGCACAGTGAGGGTGTGTGGCTTTCAGAGGATCCATCTAATTAGCAGTTGAGACCGCTTGACTCACTGGCCATGGGAATTCTCCACAAACCAACTGCCTGTGTGTGCCCATGGCCCCGTGTTGCCTTTGTCACACTGCATCTGCCAACTTGCCATGTGAACCTGCTGCTCCACGTAAGCCCCTGGTGGATGTCCAGGGACTCACTTGATCCAGGATGGTAGCCTGTAGCACTACATGATCTTGGGTCCACTTCTGTAGTGGACACCTGTCTCACAGGGAAGCCTGGGGCTGAAAGGGTGAATGGCAATTCCTTAGGAGGAGCAGGGTCTGCTACCATAAAGGGTAAGCAAGTGATGGCCCAAACCCAACACTGATAGGTGCATCATATAAAGAACTAGAGAGGAGCTTTGTTTTTAACCTTCACTTGCATTGGAGGAAAAGGAGGCAGGGTATCTTGAAAACTGTCTCATGTTCTTCTCAGTACCCAGCACTAATTTCCACTTGGTCGACCCTTTCTTGGTCTCTAGAAATCATATTACTATTCTTGGGCATGTCCAAAGAGAATGAGCTAGGTAAAGCAGAAACCTTACTGTAATATGCATTTAGTTCACTGTAACATGGACATGTGGAAATGCAAATTATTTATTAAATGCCAACAAATTTAGGACAAATTACATCTCTATTTACAAAACTCTACTTGTAATGTCACTAATTTCAGGAGAAAAACATCAGTGTATTATTTCTCTTGTATTTTACAATATTTAACAATTCTTTCATTCTACCCTTTTACATTACTAAAACACTCAACTGAAAAGCCCACTTGGTTCATCATTCTCTTCTGCACTGGTATAAGAATTCGAGGACATCTGTACCTCCTCTATAGCATTCACATCCAAAAATGGAGTGAATGACTCAATATGAAGTTTCCAAAAATGCTCTTAAAAGGGTGTGGTAGATTAAGCTGTTCCCAATATCCCCCCTCCACTAAAGAATGACTCTGCCACTCTGAAAATGATCTGGCACGTGATGCTGCCAAGGAAAAGCTGAAGAGAGTGAGTCCAGAAGGCCCAGCAACTGAGGAAGGCTCCCAGACCTAATTCATACCAGCTGTAATCTGCTGCCTTCTCTACAGCCAAAAAAATAGTTTATGGCTCTGCATTGTCAGACTCTACGACCCCACAGACACTCCCCTGGGGTCTCACTCCCCAGTGAGAAGAGTCCTGAGCCAACATGACTGTCATTTTGAATTAGTGCTGACACAGAGCATCACAGCCAGCTTTTTCTCCACCTTGTATTAAAACAGGTAAAGGGGAGAGGAAGTGCTAAGGTCACAATATTTTTTAAAAACCTTTGCAGAAAAGCAAGGCCAATTCCCAACTACTCGATAAATGGACTTCCAATTCTTAACAAACAAGAAGACAAAAAAGCTCATCTCAGAACAGGCTGTCATTTCACTAAACAAGAAAAATCACTAGCATCAGTATTATGTGCTTTGTGTGTTTTATTCCTCTCTCCTAGAAAGAATTTTATCTTATTTCTCTCTCCCACAAATCTCTCACAGGGAGTTGGCTGTTTACCTCCTTCAGATCCTGCACGACAGCCGTGAGCCTCTCATTTTCTGCCTGAACGTTAGTGACCACAGCCCGGCTCTGTTTCAGTTCGTTCTGCATCTCCAAGATCTTCCCCAGATAGTAAGCTTCCTTCGATGCAGACTCTTGCAGAAGTGTTTCCTCCCGGGTCTCTCCATCCTCAGCAACCTTCCGGTGGATGGAGAAGGACTGCCCAAATGCCTGCAGAGTATGTGAAAAGAAAAAGAGTGCCCGATGAAATGCACCACAGCACTATTTAAACAAACTCCGGGAAATGTTTGGTTTTTAGTATTTTTAGAAAAGCTACTCTACAAGACTTCTGGGAGCAAAACAATACATTTTATGCAACAGTCTAACTGCAATCACTGATACTTGAAATAATTCACTCAATTAGTAAGGGGAAAGAAAATTTTTAAATGTCTTGCTAAAAATATATATAATGACTTAAAGAAAACCTGAAAAACACTGCTTGTTTTATGTTACAATTTTCTTAAACCAAGCCTATTAAGGAACAGACAGTTCAGTGCTAACGAGGCCAACAAAATTCATGTTCTCACTCTCATTCTAGAAAACAATCCCAAAATTATTTTTCAAGGAAGAAAATAATAGTTTCATTAGCTTTTGAATACATTAGTGGTAAGAATATACCAATTAGGAACAGCACCCTGAAGAGAGGAAATCCCCAAACAGCATTCAAATCGCACACTACTAAACACACACACACACACACACACACACACACACACACACACAAAAGAACTGTAATCACTGTGTAAGAAGATATGTATCTACATATACAGAATAAAAAAGAAATACAGAATAAACCAGAAACTAATGATACTGGTAAGTCACAGAGGGCGAGTGGGAGCAGCAGGAAGGAAAAGTGATATAAGGGATGAGGGATACTCACTTTCCTGAGCACACCTTTTCATATAGCCCTGATTCTCACAACTCTAGTAATGTTTCACACACCTTCCAAATAGTAACTAAAACCAGTGACCCCATGTGGAACACAAAAAGTAACCAATGTTCCTAGCTGTACTACAAATGAACAAGTTAACCATACTGAGAGGAGCGGAGAGCTAATTTTGGAAATCAGTGTATTTGCTGTATACTGTAAAGCTAAAGACAAAAAGAACTGTACCCAACTACTATAGTCAAGCTAGTAAATTCTCACAGGGATTATGGGATCACAACTCTACAAACTTCTTTATACGTACACTAGGGTCGAGCAAATAAATAACTGTATTATCGATAACGGAAGCCAGGTTTTTCACTGTTGGAGAAAGTTACAAATAAGGAAAGGGAGACTTCTGGAAGGAAACTGGTGGCACTGTGTTGTAATTAGAAGCATCAGGGTGAACTTACAGTCTTTAATAGGTAGATAAATATTCACAGATGAACAGACGGAGAGAGACATTTATGCATGTGCATACACACGCACATATTTCCTAACTCTGCCCTCTGAGAGGCGCAGTAGCAAGGACATCTCAGCAGCCAAGAACATACCTGCACCCAAATTTTGTTTCTACATATCAATCTCCAATTAAAAGAATTAGGGCTCGGGGGGCGCCTGGGTGGCTCAGTCAGTTAAGTGTCCTACTTCGGCTCAGGTCATGATCTCATGGTCCATGAGTTCAAACCCCACATCAGGCTCTGTGCTGACAGCTCAGAGCCTGGAGCCTGCTTCAGATTCTGTGTCTCCCTCTCTCTTTGCCCTCCCCCGCTCACTCTCTCAAAAATAAATAAACGTTTAAAATTTTTTTAAAAAAAGAAAAGATTTAGGGCTCGGGGCACTTGGGTGGCTCAAGTGAGCACCCAACTTCGGCTCAGGTCATGATATCACAGTTCACGAGTTTGAGCCCCTCATCAGGCTCTGTGCTGACAGCTCAGAGCCTACTCTGGATCCTCTGTACCTCCCTCTCTCTGCCCCTCCCCTGCTCACGCTCTCTCAAAAATGAATAAACATTAAAATAAATAAGTAAATAAAAGAACTAGGGCTCTTTGGAGAAATAACCCATTCTTGAACTAGAGCAAAATGAATTTCATACATCTTGTGGTGCCAAAGAGTAAGTAACAAAATGCTTTCAAAAAATGATAGGGATCTGTCAAAGGACACAAGAGCCTACCAGAAGGGGCTCCCAATGGCCAAATCTGGGATAATTTGGTCAATAAAATAAATAATTACAGTAATGAATTATAATCCATAGAATAATACAGTCATGAGTCCACATTGATAAAATAACTGAATAAATGAGGGAAAAGAAGGAATTGCTCTTCCTTATAGTAGAACTCTAATTTTTAGGTGTAGTAGGAATGGTGGAGATAAAATATATCATCATTTGGCAAACACCAAGTAATCATTGTTGCAGGCAAAAATGATCAATGGAATATAAAATTCATAGGCCAAAAGTATGATGAGAAACAGGATATTTGCATAGTCTTAAAGTATCTTCTCCCATGATACTTATAAATTCCAGTTGGAAAAATGGGAAACTTGCAGTGGAGAATCCTGATCACCTTATGTGACCAAAAGTTAGATCAGCAGCAATGAAACATACTGACATCATGTACTCTCTAATATAACACAGTAAGAGGGGACGGCATCTCTTCTGTGGTATTCTTGCCAAAAACATATAAGCCAATTCTTATCATAAGAATGCATCAAACAAACCATAACTGGAGGACATTCCACACAAGTATTGGCCAGGACTCTTGAAAAGTATTAAGTTCCATAAAAATAAGTAAAGACACCTCTAGACTAGGTGAGACTAAGACAACATGACAATAAAATGCTATGTGGGAGTTTGGATTGGATCCTAGACCCGAAAAAAGATATTAGTAGGGCAACTGGCAAAAATGAAATAAATTCTTTATATCGGTTAATAATATTGTATCAAGGCACATTTCTGGTTTCCATAATTTTTCTATGGTTTTGTACGATGTTAACATTTGGGGAATTCAGTGTTGTATTTTTGGAGTTTTTTCTATGTCTAGAGTTATTTCAAAATGAAAAGTTACATAAATAGGTATAGTTTCTACCCTAAAGAATTTGGAAGATCTGATAAAATAGTGGCATAAAGAATTATGAAGAATAAATGTACTTGAGGGGTCCCTGGGTAGCTCAATCAGTTATGCATCCAACTTCAGCTCAGGTCATGATCTTGCATTTTGTGAGTTTGAGCTCCGCGTTGGACTTTGTGCGTACAGCTCAGAGACTGGAACCCACCTTGGATTTTGTGTCTCCCTCTCTCTCTGCTCCTCCCCCTCTTGTGTGCCCTTTCTCTCTCTCAAAAATAAATAAACATTAAAAAATTTTTTAAAAAAAGAATACATGTACTTCAACACCAATGGAATACTATATTTAATAAGAAGTACTTTGGGTATTTACCCAAAGAACACAAAAACACTAATTCAAAAAAATATATTCACCCTTATATTTATTGCATTATTATTTACAATAGCCAAGATACAAAAGCAACCCAAGTATCCATCAATAGATGAATGGATAAGAAAGATGTGGTATAAACACACACACACACATACACACACACATGCACACACATATACACACACTGGAATATTACTCAGTCATAAAAAAGAATGAGATTTTGCCATTTGTGACAACATGGATGGACTTAGAAGACATTATGTTACGTGAAATGAGTCAGATAGAGAAAGACAAATACCATATGATTTCCTTATATGCGGCATCTCAAAAACAAAACAAAACAAACAAAAAGCAGAAACAGACCCATAAATACAGAGAACATACTGATGGTTGCCAGAGGGAGGGAAGTGGGGGTATGGACAAAATGGGCGAAGGGGAGTGGGAGACAAAGTCTTCCAGTTATGGAATGAGTAAGTCACCAGGATGAAAGGTACAGCATGGGGAATACAGTCAATGGTACTGTAATAGCATTATATGGTGACAGATGGTAGCTACACTTGTGATAACCACAGCATAATATATAAAGTTACTGACTATGTTGTACACCTGAAACTAATGTAACACTGTATGTCAACTATGCTTTAATTAAAAAAAATAGGGGTGCCTGGGTGGCGCAGTCGGTTGGGCGTCCGACTTCAGCCAGGTCACGATCTCGCGGTCCGTGAGTTCGAGCCCCGCGTCAGGCTCTGGGCTGATGGTTCGGAGCCTGGAGCCTGTTTCCGACTCTGTGTCTCCCTCTCTCTGCCCCTCCCCCGTTCATGCTCTGTCTCTCTCTGTCCCAAAAATAAATAAAAAACGTTGAAAAAATTTAAAAAAAAATAAATAGTACTGAGGCTTTATTATGTATGTAATGCAATTTTGTTCTGAAATTTAAAATGTCGTAAAATTATGCTGCTGGACTTCATACAGGCTGGAGTTAATCTGGAAAATTGTTTGACATCATTACAAACCTGAAGGCAGAAAAGGTGTGTGTTGATCCATTACAAGGGAAATCGTTAAAACTTAGGAGGATACAGTATGATTTCATTATTTCAGACTCTTCTTCAAATTATACTCATAGAACAGAAATTAAAAAAAAATAATAACCTGCAAAACTATGTCTCAGTAAACTATCTTCTTTAGAATTTCTACATAGATCAAAATCAAAAGATGGTTCCTAAGCATCAACTGAGAAGGAAACATTCCAGTATGGACAGATGGACGTTCATCTGCACAGAGTGGAACATTCATTTTGGTGTTTGGCTTAAGTCTCCAAACAGAAATAAACTCTTATTTGAGTAGCCAAATTTCTAGATGTAGTAATAAACATATAGACTCATGAGCAGATGAAAAATTATCTTCAGAGGTGATGTTTACTTTGCTTTTCCATCAGTAGTGGTCAAATTCTGTGAGGGCAATTCTGAATTCATTACCCATTAGAAAGCCTTTGGAGGGGAGAGGTCTGACAGCACACTTCCGCATGGTGACCTGGTGAAGTCTTCACCTACCTTCCCCCTAGCAAAGGACCCTGACTACATAGTTAGGCATTAGTAAAATTTATAATTAGCATTAACTGTGTCAAGCACCTCAGCTACCTTCTTTTTTACAACCTATTTTCCCACTTCTTCATAATAGAAAACTGCCAGAGGACATATTCTTTACTCTTCCTGAGTAAAATCAATAGACTTATTAGGCATTCAAAAATGGGGGTCATGGGGCGCCTGGGTGGCTCAGTCGGTTGGGTGGCCGACTTCGGCTCAGGTCACGATCTCGCGGTCCGTGAGTTCGAGCCCCGCGTCGGGCTCTGGGCTGATGGCTCAGAGCTTGGAGCCTGCTTCCAATTCTGTGTCTCCCTCTCTCTCTGACCCTCCCCTGTTCATGCTCTGTCTCTCTCTGTCTCAAAAATAAATAAAACGTTAAAAAAATTAAAAATGGGGGTCATATTATTCTCAGTACATAAGCAATGCTCTCTTGGTAGCTGAAACAAACCCTAAAGTCTTAACAGCAAGTGACTGTGCCTCTCCACCCCTGACATAAAATTTAAAAATTATACTCTGGGTCCAACACCAAAGGAGATAAAATTTTTCAAATATATACATAGAACAGATTTCAAAAAAGAATCAAGAACTGAAATTGCAAATATAAACATTTTGATGACTCTTTACATTTACTGCAGCTCAGAACCTTAACTGAACATATGGGCTTCCAAAGTTAGTCATTATTTTAATGAAGAACTTGGCCCTTCATTGGACCTGATTTAAAAACCAGTGAAAGTATGCAAGGTTATCCAAGGACATTAACCATGGTGTTTCTCACTTGAAATAGAAAAATAATAGCAGTGCTGCATAGGCTACAGAAGCCCCATGATCTACATTTGCAAATGCACTGAGTGCTAACTCTACTCAGAAAATGCCTGCAATTTAGAAAGGAAGAAAAAAGGAGAAAACACTCCTACTTTACCTAATTCCTAACTGTCAGTAACTAGAATGGGATGGGATACCAGCTGACATCTATCATTTGGTTAATTGTCAAAGTGCATTCATCAGACCTGTCTGGCTCTGCCAGGTAGCTTCCTCCTCCATCACTACTCCAAGTATATCCCGACAAAGCTGGACCCAAGAGAAGACAATCTTCTTCAAGGCCATTGAAGCTGTATCCTTGGCAGAAATCACAAAACTAGCTTCGATGTCTATGTATATAGGCAAACCCAGGGTAGTCATGCCTCTAGTTATCTTTCAGACAGCAAATACTTTTATGTACTGCAATCATTTCATGGGTAATTTTCATTTGAAATTAATTCAGGTAAATTGATATTTCTATACAATTTTGGAATGTATTAGGATTTAATTGTAGAATATTATCTTCATATATTCCATTACAATGGAATCACAGTTGCTTTCAATTACATACCAATGGAAGTCCAGTTAGCTACAAAATAGTTTTTTCCTTTCTCATCCTACTCACATGACTTCTTAACCTAAAGAGAACTGATATTTTTTACCTTCATGTTCAGGACAATACACTAGCTGTTAAGTGGAGTTTTCATACTTATTATCCTTCTTAACATGAATGATAAAAGAAATAAAAGTTTGGCTAGTGTATTTAATAATGTTACATTATCTTGAAAATATGTGTCCTTGGTTACAGAATTTTCATTCTTTTATCTTAAAAATTGTGGCAAAACAATATACTAAATCATCCAAGGACATCAGACAAAATCTTTTTTATTTCAAATATTAAAATCTATTCATTCATTTCATTGATCTAAGTGCTCAACAAGTACTTACAGAGAACTGTAATAGGCACTGCTTTAAGCACTGAAGATCTGCAATGTTCTAGAAAAAAGATCTCTGCTAGTGGGAGCATACATTCCAGTGGAACATAAATAAATCAGTAAGTATGTGGCATAATGTTGGAAAAGTTCTAGAAAGAAAATGAAAGCAAGCATAAAAGCACAGAATAGCACTGCCTAATAGAACTTTCTGCAAAGATGTATCTATGTTGTCCACTAACCACTAACCACATGTGACTGATGGGCTCTGAAATTGTGGCCAGAGTGACCAAAGAATTGAATTTTTTCATTTTATGTAATTTCATTAATTTTAATTGTCACATTTGGCTAGTGGCTCCCATGTTGGACAGAACAGGGATAGAGAGTAAGGCAGGTGCCCACCCATTTAAACAGCACCATCATGGAAGGGGGGTGACCTTTGAGCAGAACCTGAACAAAGGAGGGAGAGTGAGCCAGAATCTGGCCTTTCCCCTCAGCAGCAAGCCTAAATTTCGGTGTTACTAAACAAGAATTACCGCAGTGCCATGGCACCTCTTTTAAGGACTATCAATGGCAGTCCTTCAAAATCTCTACTACACGTAGCACTTTAAGATCTGGGTGCATCAGGAAATATTGAGCCATGATTTAATATGTAGGAAAAAACGGTTGGCAACTAACCTATCATTGTAACCCATCCTCTCCAATGAACAACTTTACCTTCTTTAACATATAGGGGCACCTGGGTGGCTCAGTAAGTTAAGCATCCGACTTCAGCTCAGGTCATGGTCTCATGGTTTGTGAGTTTGAGCCCCGCATCGGGCTCTGTGCTCACAGCTTGGAGCCTGGAGCCTGCTTTGGATTCTGTGTCTCCCTCTCTCTCTGCCCCTCCACTGCTCACACTCTGTCTCTCTCTCCCTCAAAATAAATAAACATTAAAAAAAAAAGATGTAGGGGCGCCTGGGTGGCGCAGTCGGTTAAGCGTCCGACTTCAGCCAGGTCACGATCTTGCGGTCCGTGGGTATGAGCCCCGCATCGGGCTCTGGGCTGATGGCTCAGAGCCTGGAGCCTGTTTCCGATTCTGTGTCTCCCTCTCTCTCTGCCCCTCCCCCGTTCATGCTCTCTCTCTGTCCCAAAAATAAATAAAAAACGTTGAAAAAAAATTAAAAAAAAAAAGATGTAAACATATAATAAAAACTATCTGACCAATTATACTTCTCTGTTGCCTCAGCTGGCCAGGAAATTCAGCATTAAGTGCTCTAGAGCAATTAACTAAAATATCTTAAGTTTCTGGCATAACTCCCTCCTGTTTTCTCTATACTGTTTTGAGTTTTTGTTGTATTTACCCCCATGGTATGGGCTTCTTTTATTTTGATCTACTTCAAATACTTTTGGAGTAGAAAGGATGGGAGTTATAATCCCATCAAATGGTTTAAATAATGTTGAATTACCATTTCTTTGAAATTTAAGCCTTAAAGAAAGCCCATGTTAAAGATTATAGTCTGAGAGTTTAAGAGAACTGAGAGTTCTACTAAGGATTCACTCATTCCGTGGGAAATAATGGGTCCAAAAGATTTCATAAAGTGTGTGCATAACACACACAGGAATAAATGAGCTACACTTGTTAGAAGTGACTGAGAAACATTTCCCAAACGACTTATTCCAGCAGGAAAGTATCTTAGAGGGTATGGTCCAATAATAAGGGATGAGATCACTGGAGGTGGGACAACCCAAAAGTACCCAGCTAGGAAAAATCGGTTTCCATGACTCATGGCTCAAAAGTTACTAGGAGTCGTAGGGTATCCTTGACAGTGAGAATCAAGCCTGATCCTTGAAAGGGCACATGTACTCATAAGAGGCAGAAGAGGTCAAGGGCATGGGCTCCTGAGCTAGAGCAACTCTGCCACTTCCTAACTGTAGAGCACTGGACAAGTTACTTAATATCTTAAACCTCAGTTTTCTTATCTCATAGGGTTATTGTTAGGCTTAAAAGAGAAAATCTATGTATCGCTTGGAACAGTTCTTGGTACAAATACAGTAAATGCTCAAAAATTACCGGCGATTATCAGGAGGAAGAAAACGTGCTTTGGAATCAAACACATTTGGGTTTAAATAAGCCTCTTCTGAAATGTCTGGCAAGGTTTTGAATTTCTATGTCTCAGTCCTCACATGTACATAAACGAGAATAATACCATCTACCTTAAAAGTAAAAACAGACTGGCCCTCAAAGGTAAGGTTATCAGAGAAGAGGTATAAAACCCATACAAAATACCTTGCACACAGTAAAGGCTTACTAAACACCGTCTGCCCCTGCCTCTCACCTCCCCTTTGGAAGTCTCAGGTCTGGTGCGAGGTTCTCTGCGAACTTGTGCATGACTCAGGGGGCTGTTCTCTCCGTGGATCACAGCTCCCTGTGCATTTCTGAAACCCTAAACCTCTTACCGGGAAGGGAGTTCTGATGTACGCTTTTTCTTATTAAGCCATTCAAAATGTAAAAACAAACAAACAAGCAAAAAAACGACAAAAATGTCTCAAGGCCTAGGCTCTAAAGTTTACTTTAGCAAAGAATTCAGCTTTATCTTCCTTCAGTGAGAACTTGCAACTCTTCCTTAACTTTCCCTATCTTTTCTAACTTTTAACCTAACTCCTATCTCATTGTAAATTCCATCCATCTTGGAAAAACAAGATATCTATGATAACTTGAGTTATTGCCTCTGATATTTCCAAGTGTAATACCTAACAGCCTATCATTCACATATGTATTTACTTAAAGCCTAGATTTTTTTTGTATTCTTGATGGTTTATAATTGGCACCTTCTGTCTTGGTAAACAAACCCCCTTTTATTTTTTTTTTTAAGTTTATTTATTTATTTGGGGGGCGGGGCAGGGTCAGGGCAGAGAGAGGAGAGACAGGATCCCAAGCAGGCTGTGCACTGTCAGCACACAGCCTGAGGCGGGGCTCAAACCCATGAACCATGAGATTATGACCTGAGCCGAAATCAAGAGTCAGACGCTTAACCAACTGAGCCACCCAGGTGCCCCAGAACTATTCAGGCAGCCTTTTAAAACTATTCAGACTTTTCTTTTCTTTTCTTTTCTTTTTTAACATTTATTCATTTTTGAGAGATAGAGCGTGAGTGGGAGAGGGGCAGAGAGAGAGGGAGGCACAGAATCCAAAACAGGCTCCAGGCTCTGAGCTGTCAGCACAGAGCCCGACATGGCGCTCCAACTGACAAAGTGTGAGATCATAACCTGAGCCGAAGTCGAACGCTCAACCGACTGAGCCACTCGGGAGCCCCAGTTCAGAGATTTTTCTAAATGTTGTTGTTATATATTGAACATACACAAAGAAAATTTATAACAAAATATAAGCACAAAAAATAACATCAAAATTAATTTCTGTAGTTTAAAAAAAAAGACCATGATTTGTTAGTCTCAAAGGTTTCTATTTGCCCTATCTCCCTCATTGCACCCCAACGCCCCCCAAGTAAACACTATTCTGTATTTACCATTTCCTTTTTTGTAGTTTACCATATATGTATGTATTTGTAAATAATATATTGTTCAATATTGCTTGTTTTTGAAGTCCTACAATGGAATCATTCCATATGCATTCTTTTGTAATTTGTTTTTTTAACTCGTTTACATTCCTACAATATAATTTTGATTGGTATAGCTGTAATTCATCTTTTTTCATTGCGATATTCTACTGAATAACAAATATATAAATATATACCTCATTAAAATTTTTTTTGAATATTTTTGAAGGAGAGAGAGACAGAGCATGAGCAGGGGAGGAGCAGAGAGAAATGGAGACACAGAATCCAAAGTGGGCTCCAGGTTCTGAGCTGTCAGCACAGAGACCCATGCGGGGCTTGAACTCATGAACCGCGGGATCATGACCAGAGCCGAAGTCAGACATTTAACCGACTGAGCCACCTACGCGCCCAATTACCTCATTTTAATAATCTATTCTCCTGACAATGGATAATTGGATTGCTTCTAGTTTTTGTTTTTTTTTTTAATTTTTTTTTTCAACGTTTATTTATTTTTGGGACAGAGAGAGACAGAGCGTGAACAGGGGAGGGGCAGAGAGAGAGAGGGAGACACAGAATCGGAAACAGGCTCCAGGCTCTGAGCCATCAGCCCAGAGCCCGACGCGGGGCTCGAACTCACGGACCGTGAGATCGTGACCTGGCTGAAGTCGGACGCTTAACCGACTGCACCACCCAGGCGACCCTGCTTCTAGTTTTTTGATATAAACAATGTAGCTCTGGATATTCTTCTGCCTATCTCCTAGGCTAATACTTCTCAAAATACATGTGGTGAGGAACAGTTTTATTTCCAATCTTTGGTGGAGTAATGCTTTTGTAAAATGCAATAAAAATAAATTACTATAAGCATACACCGACCATATGACCTAACTGTTCCACTCCTAGGTATTTATTTACCCAAAATAAATGAAAGTATGTGTCCACATAAAGATTTGTACATAAATATTTATAGCAACTTTTTTTAAAAATTTTTTTCAATATTTATTTTTGAGAGAGACGGAGACAGAATGTGAGTGGGTTAGGGGCAGAGCGAGAGGGAGACACAGAATCTGAAGCAGGCTCCAGGCTCCAAGCTGTCAGCACAGAGCCCAACGCAGGGCTTGAACTCATGAGTTGTGAAATCATGACCTGAGCTGAAGTTGGATGCTCAACCAACAGAGCCACCCAGGCACCCCTATAGCAACTTTATTTGTAATATACAAAATGAGAAACAACTCAAATGTCCACCGATAGGTGAACGAATAAACAAATATGGTAGAGCCATACAATGGAACATTACTTGGCAATGAAAAGGAATGAACGTTGATACATGCAACATATGCAAAATAATCATGCTGAGTACAAGAACCCAGACAAAACAAGAGTGTATACTGTCAGATTCCATTTACATGACATTCTAGAGAATGTAAAAGAATCAGTAGTGACAGAAAGCAGATGAATGGTTGCTCTGAGATGGGGTAGGGGCTGTTGAGGAAGGGGTGTGGAGGGGCAAAAGGGAGAGATTATCAAGGGGCATGAAAATATTTTAAGGACTGATAGATATGTTCATTATTTTGGTTGTGGTAATGGTTTAATAAATGCATGCATATGTCAAAATTGAACAAACTGTTTATTTTAAATATGTGCAGTTTGTTGCAAGTCAATTATACCTTAATAAAGCTGGACAAACATAAGTTGCTAAAAATGTGAGAAGAAAAATACAAATATAGGCCTCAATTCTTTTTAAGACTATTTTTTTAAGAGCACTTTTAGGTACACATCAAAATTGAGAGGAAGGTTATGGAGATTTCCCATTATTCCTTGTCCCTACACATGCATAGCCTTCCCCACCAGAGAGGCACATTTGTTACAATCAACGAATCTACACTGACACATCATTATCATTCAAAGTCCATACTTTACATTAGGATGCACTCTTGGTGTTGTACTTTGTATAGATTTAGAAAAATGTATAATGACATGTAACCACCTTCATCATACCAAACAGTTTCACCGCCCTAAAAATTCTGTGTCCTGCCTACTCATCCCCACTAGCACCTGGCAACCACTGATCTTTCCACTATCTCCATTGTGGTTTTGCCAATGTCATATAGTTGGAATCATACGTATGTATTTAGCATTCTCAGATTGGCTTCTTCCATTTAGCAATATGTATATAAGTTTCCTCCATGTCTTTTCATAGCTTGATAGCTTGTTTCTTTTTAGCACTGAATAAGATTCCATTGTTTAGAGGGACTACCTTTTATTTATTCATTCATCTACTGATGGACATCTTTGTTGCTTTCAAGTTTTGGCAACTATCGGGACACCTGGGTGGCTCAGTCGGTTAAGCGTCCGACTTCAGCTCAGGTCATGATCTCACAGTTTGTGGGTTCAAGCCCCATGTCGGGCTCTGTGCTGACAGCTCAGAGCCTGCAGCCTGTTTCAGATTCTGTCTCTGGCTCTCTCTGCCCCTCCCCTGTTTGTGCTCTCTGTCTCTAAAATAAACAAACATTAAAAAAAAATTTTTTTTAAGTTTTGGCAACTATGAACAAAGCTGCTGTAAACATCCATGTACAGGCTTTTTTTGGATATGTTTTCATATCCATATTCCTTTGGATAGATGTCAAGGACCGTGATCACTAGATCATATGGCAAGAGTATGTTTAGTTTTATAGGAAACCCCCAAATTGTCTTCCAAAGTGGCTGCATCATTTTTCATTTGCACCAGCAATGCATGGGGGTTCACAGTGCTCCACATCCTCACCACCATTCACTTAACCAATTTTTTTATTAATAAATGTAAGAGACATAAAATTGTATTTCAATAAACTTAACCAGAACAAACATAACGTAGGAGTAAAAGAGGATTACAGAAGGATTATAAAAACTGTACCTCACTGAAAGTGTGATTAATATAAACTATATCTATCTTGGTACAGACCTGCAGGAAATAATTTGCAAACAGTGCTGGTCCCCAGATATACTTTGAATAGCATTATCCTAAATCACAAGTGCAAAAGTTTCTCTATAATGGTACAGCCCTAGTGGCCTATTAGAATCACCTGTAAAGTTCTTGAAAACAGACACACAGATTCCATCTCCAAATATTCTGAGTTAACTGATTTGGGATAGAGATTCCTAAGCATTCATGGTTTAAGGCACACCTGGTGTCTCAATAATGTTTTCATGGCACCCCAGGACAAAAGAACTACTGAACAACTCTTTCCTGAATAAGTATTTATGTCCTAACAATGTAGTAGGTGTTTGAAAAACTAACGTACGTACAGCACGTGAGCCAAGGCTCCTGGAGCCAGTGTGGTACACCAGGGGTTGGAAAAAATGCGCTAGGCAAAGAACTTGCAAGATCAGGACTGAAATACATTAATGTGGGTTATTTAGCCACAATGGAGATCATGGAGTCTGGCAAGATGGCTTCTCCCAAGAGCACGCTGAAAGATGCACAGATGATGGCACAAATCCTGAAGATATGGGCATTACAGAATATAAGCCAAGAGTTATAAATCAGATGGAGTTTGCCTTCCGATATGTGACCACAATTCTAGATGAAGCAAAAATTTATTGAAGGCATGCTAAGAAAGCTACTGTTAATGCAAATGATGTGTGATTGGCAACCCAATGTAATGCTGATCGGTCTTTTACTTCCCCTCCCCCAAGAGATTTTTCTATTAGATGTTGCAAGGCAAAGAAATCAAACTCCTTTGCCAGTAACCAAGCCATATTCAGGTCCCAGGTTGCCACCTGAGAGATACTGGTTCACTGCTCCAAACTATAGACTTCAGTCTTTATTAAAAAAAAAAAAGGCATCTACTTCTGTGAGAAGAATAACAGTTCCACAGTTAAGTATTGGTTCAGTTACTAGCAGACCACGATGTAGTAGACTAGTAGACCCACACTTGCCATGCCAAACCCACAAACCCACACTGTGTCAACTAAATTCGGGACTCCAATGTTCCTCACAGAGCAAAGGTTTACAGTCCTGTGCTGCCCACTGCACAGTCCCGAGCTGATAAAGCATCAATTTCTGCAATATCCACAGTTCAGAACATTCTGGTTAATCCATCATTAATTGGGTCCAAAAACATCCTTATTACCACTAAAATGGTGTCATCACAAAGTACTGCTAATGAATCATCAAATGCGCTGAAAAGAAAATGAGAAGATGATGATGATGATGATGATGATGATGACAATGACAATGACGACTATGATAATTTGTAATCTGGCCTTGATGCTTTAACACTTATACTTGGTCTTGAATCCACTGTACTGAGATTAAATATGTATGTTCGGTGTCTTCGAGTTGTGTTGTAAAAAACGTAAATGGTATTTAATGAGTAAATACAGTTATCCTTTCTGATCGAGATGTTGCATTTTCTTTAAAAGGATTAGTAATGGTTTTTCATCAGCCTTTAAGTGTAAAAAATAAAGTTGTCACACTGAATAGATACTTCTCCAAAGGAGACATCCAGATGGCAAAGCGACACATGAAAAAGTGCTCAACATCACTCATCATCAGGGAAATACAAATCAAAACCACAATGAGATACCACCTGACACCTGTCAGAATGGCTAACATTAACAACTCAGGCAACAACACATGTTGGCGAGGATGCGGAGAAAGAGGATCTCTTTTGCATTGTTGGTGGGAATGCAAGCTGGTGCAGCCACTCTGGAAAACAGGATGGAGGTTCCTCAAATATCCAAAAATAGAACTACCCTACGACCCAGCAATTGCACTGCTAGGTATTTATCCAAGGGATACAGGTGTGCTGTTTCGAAGGGACGCATGCACCCCAGTGTTTACAGCAGCACTATTGACAATAACCAAAGTAGAGAGAGAGGTTTGCAAGATGGCGGCTTAGGAGGACGCTGGGCTCACCGCACGTCCTGCTGATCACTTAGATTCCACCTACACCTGCCTAAATAACCCAGAAAACCGCCAGAGGATTAGCAGAACGGAGTCGCTGGAGCCAAACGCAGACGAGAGGCCCACGGAAGAGGGTAGGAAGGGCGGCGAGGCGGTGCGCGCTCCATGGACTGGCGAGAGGGAGCCGGGGCAGAGGGGCGGCTCGCTGGCCAAGCAGAGCCCCCGAGTCTGGCTGGCAAAAGCGGAGGGGCCTGATGGACTGTGTTCCCACAACAAGCGCGACTTAGACTTAGTGTCTGGGAGGTCATAAGTTAACAGCTCTGCTCAGAAAGCGGGAAGGCTGGAGGACAAAGGGAGGGAGAGCTGCGGAGCCCCCCGACGACAGAGCTCAGTTTGGTGGGGAACAAAGGCGCTCGCCAGCGCCATCTCCCCCGCCCATCCCCCAGCCAAAATCCCAAAGAGAACCAGTTCCTGCCAGGGAACTTGCTCGCTCCGCGCAAACACCCAACTCTGTGCTTCTGTGGAGCCAAACCTCCGGCAGCGGATCTGACTCCCTCCCGCTGTCACAGGGCCCCTCCTGAAGTGGATCACCTAAGGAGAAGCGATCTAAGCCTGCCCCTCCTGCCCCCGTGCACCTTGCCTACCCACCCCAGCTAATACGCCAGATCCCCAGCATCACAAGCCTGGCAGTGTGCAAGTAGCCCAGACGGGCCACCCCACCCCACAGTGAATCCCGCCCCTAGGAGAGGGGAAGAGAAGGCACACACCAGTCTGACTGTGGCCCCAGCGGTGGGCTGGGGGCAGACATCAGGTCTGACTGCGGCTCCGCCCACCAACTCCAGTTATACACCACAGCACAGGGGAAGTGCCCTGCAGGTCCTCACCACGCCAGGGACTATCCAAAATGACCAAGTGGAAGAATTCCCCTCAGAAGAATCTCCAGGAAATAACAACAGCTAATGAGCTGATCAAAAAGGATTTAAATAATATAACAGAAAGTGAATTTAGAATAATAGTCATAAAATTAATCGCTGGGCTTGAAAACAGTATAGAGGACAGCAGAGAATCTCTTGCTACAGAGATCAAGGGACTAAGGAACAGTCACGAGGAGCTGAAAAACGCTTTAAACGAAATGCATAACAAAATGGAAACCACCACGGCTCGGCTTGAAGAGGCAGAGGAGAGAATAGGTGAACTAGAAGATAAAGTTATGGAAAAAGAGGAAGCTGAGAAAAAGAGAGATAAAAAAATCCAGGAGTATGAGGGGAAAATTAGAGAACTAAGTGATACACTAAAAAGAAATAATATACGCATAATTGGTATCCCAGAGGAGGAAGAGAGAGGGAAAGGTGCTGAAGGGGTACTTGAAGAAATTATAGCTGAGAACTTCCCTGAACTGGGGAAGGAAAAAGGCATTGAAATCCAAGAGGCACAGAGAACTCCCTTCAGTGGTAACTTGAATCGATCTTCTGCACGACATATCATAGTGAAACTGGCAAAATACAAGGATAAAGAGAAAATTCTGAAAGCAGCAAGGGGTAAACGTGCCCTCACATACAAAAGGAGACCTATAAGACTCGTGACTGATCTCTCTTTTGAAACTTGGCAGGCCAGAAAGAATTGGCATGAGATTTTCAGGGTGCTAGACAGAAAAAATATGCAGCCAAGAATCCTTTATCCCGCAAGTCTGTCATTTAGAATAGAAGGAGAGATAAAGATCTTCCCAAACAAACAAAAACTGAAGGAATTGTCACCATTAAACCAGCCCTACAAGAGATCCTAAGGGGGATCCTGTGAGACAAAGTCCCAGAGACATCACTACAAGCATAAAACATACAGACATCACAATGACTCTAAACCCGTATCTTTCTATAATAACACTGAATGTAAATGGATTAAATGCGCCAACCAAAAGACATAGGGTATCAGAATGAATAAAAAAACAAGACCCATCTATTTGCTGTCTACAAGAGACCCATTTTAGACCTGAGGACACCTTTAGATTGAGAGTGAGGGGATGGAGAACTATTTATCATGCTACTGGAAGCCAAAAGAAAGCTGGAGTAGCCATACTTATATCAGACAAACTAGACTTTAAATTAAAGACTGTAACAAGAGATGAAGAAGGACATTATATAATAGTTACAGGGTCTATCCATCAGGAAGAGCTAACAATTATAAATGTCTATGCGCCGAATACCGGAGCCCCCAAATATATAAAACAATTACTCATAAACATAAGCAACCTTATCGATAAGAATGTGGTAATTGCAGGGGACTTTAACACCCCACTTACAGAAATGGACAGATCATCTAGACACACGGTCAATAAAGAAACAAGGGCCCTGAATGAGACATTGGATCAGATGGACTTGACAGATATATTTAGAACTCTACATCCCAAAGCAACAGAATATACTTTCTTCTCGAGTGCACATGGAACATTCTCCAAGATAGATCATATACTGGGTCACAAAACAGCCCTTCATAAGTTTACAAGAATTGAAATTATACCATGCATACTTTCAGACCACAATGCTATGAGGCTTGAAATCAACCACAGAAAAAAGTCTGGAAAACCTCCAAAAGCATGGAGGTTAAAGAACACCCTACTAACGAATGAGTGGGTCAACCAGGCAATTAGAGAAGAAATTAAAAAATATATGGAAACAAACGAAAATGAAAATACAACAATCCAAACGCTTTGGGACGCAGCGAAGGCAGTCCTGAGAGGAAAATACATTGCAATCCAGGCCTATCTCAAGAAACAAGAAAAATCCCAAATACAAAATCTAACAGCACACCTAAAGGAAATAGAAGCAGAACAGCAAAGGCAGCCTAAACCCAGCAGAAGAAGAGAAATAATAAAGGGCAGAGCAGAAATAAACAATATAGAATCTAAAAAAACTGTAGAGCAGATCAACAAAACCAAGAGTTGGTGTTTTGAAAAAATAAACAAAATTGACAAACCTCTAGCCAGGCTTCTCAAAAAGAAAAGGGAGATGACCCAAATAGATAAAATCATGAATGAAAATGGAATTATTACAACCAATCCCTCAGAGATACAAACAATTATCAGGGAATACTATGAAAAATTATATGCCAAAAAACTGGACAACCTGGAAGAAATGGACAAATTCCTGAACACCCACACTCTTCCAAAACTCAATCAGGAGGAAATAGAAAGCTTGAACAGACCCATAACCAGCGAAGAAATTGAATCGGTTATCAAAAATCTCCCAACAAATAAGAGTCCAGGACCAGATGGCTTCCCAGGGGAGTTCTACCAGACGTTTAAAGCAGAGATAATACCTATCCTTCTCAAGCTAGTCCAAGAAATAGAAAGGGAAGGAAAACTTCCAGACTCATTCTATGAAGCCAGTATTACTTTGATTCCTAAACCAGACAGAGACCCAGTAAAAAAAAGAGAACTACAGGACAATAACCAAAGTATGGAAAGAGCCCAAATGTCTACTGATGGATGAATGGATAAAAAACACGTGGTATATATATACAATGGAGTATAACTCGGCAATCAAAAAGAATGAAATCTTGCCATTTGCAACTATGTGGACGGAGCTAGAGGGTAGTATGCTAAGCAAAATCAGTCAGTCAGAGAAAGACAAATGTCATATGACTTCACTCATAGGAGGATTTTAAGACACAGAACGGATGAACACAAGGGAAGGGAAGCAAAAATAATATAAAAACAGGGAGGGGGACAAAACATAAGAGACTCTTAAATATAGAGAACAACAGAGGGTTGCTGGAGGGGTTGTGGGAGGGAAGGATGGGCTAAACGGGTAAGGGGCTTACGGAATCTACTCCTGAAATCATTGTTGCACCATGTGCTAACTAACATGGATGTAAATTATAAAAGACAAATAAATTACAGAAAGTAAAAAAATAAAAAATAAAAAAATAAAGTCATTCATAAAAAAAATCTAATGTATGCAAATTTAAAGAAAAAATAATATTCTAATGTCATTCTTAAATAACCATAATTATTTACTAATGAGATGTGTGTATCCACTGGGCACTGCACAACTTCTCAAACCTGGAATCAGATTGGACCCTGTCACCCTCATTTCCTGTTACACATTGATTTTCGCATGGCATCTGCTTTTTATTAGCAACCACTGAAAACCCAGCTTTGCAAAATATTGTGCTAAAAAGAAGAAGAAGAATGTAGCCCAATCTGATATTGAAACTGTGAACTGAACTATCTGGAGCTAGTAGCTCACACAGTGTCAACAGAGGCCAAGTATCACTGTGTTGCCCTCAAACAAATATATGTGAATATCCCTTGGTCCTCTGTGGGGCTGCCACAGTGCCCCTGGGCACCCTGGGCACACAGTTTGGCATCCACAGGTCTGGGGTAAGTCCTCGCCTAAGTATTTCTGACACACTCATTTTGAGATTTTAACGTAAGGAAGGGTTGAGGACCACGGGTCTGGGGTGCGGGCCAGGAGCTGAATGGCCAGGTTGCAGATCACACACAGCTCTGCTCTCCCCAGCAGGCCTGCAGGGGACTCCAATGCTGGACCAACTCACACTGCCACCAGCAGTGACTGAGAGTTCCTAATGCCCCACATCCTTACTGTTTACTTTAAGACTTTAAAGTTTTTACCACCTTGGGGAGGGTAAAATAGTACCACCTAGTGGTTTAATTTGCATTTCCATGATTACAAATGAGATTATGCATTTTCATATTCTTATTAACCATTCATCTTTCCATTTCTGTGTAGTTTCTACTCAAGGCTTTTTTTTCATTTTTCAACAGAGTGTTTCCCCCCGCCCCCGCCTTTACTAATTTGTCAGTTATATGCATGGCAAATATCTTCCCCCAGTATTTATGGTTTGTCTTTTCACACATTTTACAGTGTCTTTTCAAAACATAAGGTCTCATTTTCTAAAGGACAGGTTCCTGTTCCCTTACTATTTGTTACTAATAAGTATGGCAAATATTTTCTGGTTTGTTGCTCTCCCCGCCGCTCCAATCTTTTAGTGATGTCTTTTGATGAAGTAATGTCCTTAATTTTAGGTCCAGTGACTAATCCCTTGCTCTCTGGCCAGGACTTTTGTGTCTCATTTAAGATCCTTCCCTTCTTCAAGGTCATAAGGCTATTTTGTATTTTCTTCCAAAAGTTCAAAAGTTTTGCCTTTTACATTTAAGTCCCTTAATCTACATGAAATTGATTTTTGTGTGTGGAATGAAGTACAGATCTATTTTAATTATTTTCTATATAAATAATCAATATCCCTAGCACAATGTAATGATTTGCCCCTCCTTTCCTGCTGATATCAAGTGCCAAGTCCATCATAAATCATATTGACAGAAGTGTGCCTGTCTCTAGACTATCCCATAATGCGCCACAGATGTTAAGGTACTGAAGTGAGGGGCAGTTTCCCTGAGAAAGAAGGGGTAATTTGTATCATCTAAACCTTATTCGTTGTTATTTAAGCTTTGAACTATCTGCATCAAACAGAATGTGAGTACTGATGGCAATCTATTAAATGAAAATGTCATACTTTGTAGGAAAGGAGCAAATCCATATTGATTTTGAAATTTAGCCAGTGAATATATAAAACCTTTATATAAGTAATGCATGTAATTACTGAGGAAAATATAGATAAACCCAAAAAGTAGAAAAAGAAAAAAGTTACACCTTTCCTCTCCCACCCCCAAAACTTAGGGAAGTTCAGGACCTCCAAATCTTGCCCATTGTTCCCCACTGGGCCCCTTGAAGTCTTTAACACATGTTTTACTCATCAGGGTGTGGGCCTCAAGCTAAGATCTGGTCTTCTACCCTGGTGAACTTGGCTCAACCAAAAGGACTCCATCTGGCCAGGCTGGTGATCACCCATGCTTCCTCTTCCTTAGCTTTCCCTGGGTTCTAAGTATTTTTTTCTGTTGTTGGCAGGGTGATTTATGTCATAAGAAATCTTGGGGTCAAAAGGGTTAGGCAACCACTGTCCCTTAGTTGATGTATATAGTCAGTCTTATTTCTGATGGTTCACTTCAGCCTCCTTTGCCTGGGTTAAAAGCTAGTCTCTTATTACTATAGCTATCCACAGTCTCAAGCAAATTACGGAGACTTTAAGAATCAGCATAAGGAAAAACATACATGCTCAGCAATCAATCTCTTTTAAGACTGCTTGCTTAGCAGAATATGTCTGTCCAGGAGCAAAACTCAAATGCACACATTTTATGAGTATTACAACCAGAAAAAAAAAACTCTTCAATCTTTAAATAGATTCTGTTTTCTGAACAAAATATGTATAAAATACAGGTAAATTTTTTTTCTGGATTTTATCCATTGAGCGTCTTTGTCTATTAAGATGTAGATAAAAGGAACTTAACTTCTTAAGTCATCATAAGTTATATTCTGGGTCTCCAAGTAGAAAAATAATAAATTTTACATTCCTTTTCCCAACTAAAAATCAAACCAATATTCAGTAAAAAAAACAATTTCTTTTTGCTAACTTTCCCTCCCTTCCCTTTTTCCCTTTCTGCCATCCTTCCTTCCTTCCAACATTCATTCAGAACCTGTGCATTTAGGTACCAAATTGCTGGAATATCAAGGCCTCGTTAAAACTTAGGAAAACTGGTGGTTTTATTTATATGCAAGTTTTGTATAAAAACAAGTCTAGTGCTTTGAAGGACAACTTGTAGAGCCATTGAGGTGATTCAGCTCAAGAAAGTGAACAGAAATCAGCTCAGGCAGAGTGACCACCACAATCGCCCTAGATAAGAGGGATCCCCCAGGAGATCATTCTAGTTCCAGAGTCAGAAAAGGAAAACCTTGTTTCATTCAGGAAAAAGATTATCTCACACTCTATTCTCAGAGAAGAAATACTGTAGGCTTTTTGGAAAGCCTAAAGAAGAAAGTAATGAGGAAATATTCCTGGTTTTGCAGCTATTAGCAAAAATAAAAAAGCAGTATTAACATGGAGTTATCAATGTGGCCTAGATTTTCTTAAAACTCAGTTGTGACTGAGATATGAGACTACATTGAGTGACTTTTATTACGAATCAAATAAGAAAAGAAAAATGTTTCTTGGATGTATTGTTTCTTTTCCTCTGTATGTGGACCCTCATGTTCTTATTGGTTAACAAAATATATGAACCAAATGTTTTGAGGGTGTCTTCTTGCCTTCATGTAAAGTAACCTGATCTTTTACTTGAATGTTCAAAAACCACCTCAGCCTAAAACATTACTTAAAATAAATAATGGTATTATTATTGACTATTTTGAATAGTAGGTTCAGTAATCTGCCAAAGTCACCAGCTGGACAACGGGACAGCCAGGATTAAAAGCCCAGTGGCCTGACTCCAGAGCCTGGGCATCAAGTATTCTGTACTATGCAGAGCAGAACTGCAGCAAATCAGAAAATGAAAAACCTGATAAAAAGCATTACTAAGATAATATGAGACTTTTGTTCTGAACTTATAGGAAGTTAGGAAATACAAAAGTAATTTAGGCAAAGATTAGGCTAAAATAAAGTGAAACTGGGGTGCCTGCGTGGCTCAGTCAGTTGAGCATCAGACTCTGGGTCTCAGCTCAGGTCTTGATCTCAGGATTCTGAGTTCCATCCCCGTGTTGGGCTCCACGCTAGCATGAAGACTACTTTAAAAAATAAAAATAGAGGCGCCTGGGTGGCTCAGTCAGTTAAGTGTCCGACTTCAGCTCATGATCTCGCAGTTCGTGAGTTTGAGCCCCCATGTTGGACTCTGTGCTGACAGCTCAGAGCCTAGAGACTGCTTCAGATTCTGTGTCTCCCTTTCTTTCTGCCCCTCCCCCACTCGTACATACTCTCTCTCTCTCTCAAAAATAAACATTAAAAAATTTTTTAATTAAAAACACAAATAAAAATAAAAATAAACCAAAGTGAAACAGTCATCCAGCTACCCCCACCCTAGTTTGCTGTTGTGGAAGGGACTGTGAGTTATCTAAACAATATCCACCCTCTCTCTCCTTCATAAGAAATGTTGATGTTATTTGGGGTATACTGCCCTAGCTTAAAGACTGCTTTTCCTAACTTCTTGACTTCTACAGGAGTTCAAGGAAATGTAAGCAGAAGCCAAGTAGATAGAAGTCAGGGAAGCTCCTTCAAAGGGGGCTGATTCAGTTGACAGATGTGCACTTTTGCCATTTCATTTTCTTCCAACTTGGAATACAGACATGATGGCTGGAGTGCTAAGAGCATCTTGTGACTATAAGCAGACTTTTGGCATGTAAGCCAGCACTAAGGAGAGCAGGAAGAAGGTGGGAAGAAGCCTGGGCTCTTTGTGACCACAGGATTGCCAAACTAGTGCTAAACTATTTAGTTTTGGGCCTCTTTTATGTTTAAACCACTCCTACTTGAGTTTTCTGTAAAATGTAGCCAAATTGTAAGTGATATAGTCTCTTAGATTTTTTTTTTCCTATTTTTAAATGTTTACTTATTTTGAGAAAGAGAGAGAGAGCACAAGCACAGGAGAGGGGCAGAGAGAGAGGTTGAAAGAGAGAATCCCAAGCAGCTCTGTGCTGTGAGGGCAGAGCCCAATATGGGGCTCGATCTCATGAACTTAGGATCATGACCTGAGCCAAAATTAAGAGTTGGACACTTAACTGACGGAGCCCCCAGGTACCCCATATACTGTCTTATATAATTTTTTAACTTTTAATTATCCTCAATACTTTCCAAAAATTTACAAGAACTATTAATACTTTCTATTCTAGCAGCACCAGGTGGCTCAGTCAGTTAAATGTTCAACTTTGGCTCAGGTCATGATCTTACAGTTTGTTTGTTTGTTTTTTTTGTTTTGTTTTTAAATTTTTTTTTAAATTTTTTTTTTCAACATTTATTTATTTTTGGGACAGAGAGAGACAGAGCATGAACGGGGGAGGGGCAGAGAGAGAGGGAGACACAGAATCGGAAACAGGCTCCAGGCTCTGAGCCATCAGCCCAGAGCCTGAGTGATCTCACAGTTTTTAAGCACCACATCAGGTTCTCTGCTGCCAGCACGGAGCCTGCTTCAGATCCTCTGTCCCCTTCCCTCTCTGCCTTCCCCGGCTTGCACTCTCTCTCTTTCAAAAATAAACATTAAAAAAAACATTTAAAAATAAACAAATTTTATTCTAATTCACAATAACCTCCCTTCTGCCCCACATTTATTCTTCTCTGCAGTTCATCCCTACTAGTCTTATATTCATGTCTTTGTGAATTCATAGCATACTCTTAATAGAAAACAGTGGAACATCAGTAAAGGTGGAAATGAACAGTAAATGAAAAGTCAACAGCCTGTGATATAAAAGGGAAAAAAGATATTGAGAAATTAAAGGTAAGAAATTTGTCTAGGATCACCAGTCCAGTAATTGATGAAACCAGAGCCCAGACCTAAAGGCTCCTTTATGATGTTGGTCTTAAAGGGAAACACTGATAGTGAACAGGCAAGAAGGAAGTGGAAAAAGCTTCCAGTTGAGGGTGACTGGTTTCACAAAAAGCCTTCAGGGAAAAAGAAGGAGGTAGATGGTACTTACTTACAGACCATCAGAAGCCATGAGAGTGAGGGGGCATTTTAAGAAAAACAGACCTTGGTGCGGTACTAAGCAGACCTGGTGCTAAGAACTAAAGAGAGGAGTAAAATCATGAAATAAGTAGGCTAGAGGTGCCTCTCAACCACCAGCATGGGGAAGACGAGGGTGGGGAAACAGACTAACAAGCAGGGTATTCAGACTGGCCTGTCAAAGCGCACAGGTGCAGGTTTTATTACCAAGTCATGCAACATTCATCCCTGACCCCGACCCTGGCTATGAAGAATGTTCAGGCTCCTCATTATTTTTTTTCAGTATTTTTAGAGCATTTATAGCATACATGTTACTCCTATAATCATTCTCCTCTCAAAAATTTATTAAAATGTCTATAGAACTTTAAGGATATTTGGTCCTCTCCCCAAACTCATCATTATACATAAGGACTGGGAAAAAATATATATGATGCATGCTTATTACTCAGAGATTTGTGTTAGACAAGAAGTCATAGCCAGTTGATAAGGTGAAGGCTAGGAACAGCCATAATACCTAGGACTTGGAGATCTACAAATCCAAACCGTGTGCCGGGTGAAGATTCTTTCCTGTCTTACTTACGGCTACTCTGTACCTTTTCATCATAAAAGTGTCCCAACCAATGTGTAACAAGTTACCTGGAGACATCCAGACTTCAGAAGGCTAATTCTATTTCTTGAGGAATATAGTCATAAACTTCAAAACTATACATACTAATTGGCTGTCAAGGAAGCTGTCTCCAGCCCTCTATATGTAACATCCTTGGCAAAGTCCTTAAATTCCTTAGTCAGTAAAAAAACAAGACTTTTCGATTTCTTCCATCGGGCCTGATTGTAATAATATGATAACCACAAGTAGATTCTTCTCTTCAAACCAAAACTAATATGAATTTTTCTCCCACAAGCCCAAACATTTCCATTCCAATTCCGATCTGCATCAGTGCCTTTAACTTTAAGGAGAAATGAGGGGCATCTGGCTGGCTCGGCCAGTGGAGGGTACGACTCTTAATCTCAGGGTTGTGAGTTTGAGCCCCACATTGGGTGTATTGATCTTAAAAATAAAATCTTAATAAAAAAACTTTAGGGAGAAATGAGAGAAATGGAATTTGAGATGCAAACATTAAAGATATAAGTAGGGACGCCTGGGTGGCTCAGTTGGGTTAAGCATCCGACTTTGGCTCAGGTCATGATCTCACAGTCTGTGAGTTCAAGCCCCGTGTTGGGCTCTGTGCTGACAGCTCACAGCCTGGAGCCTGCTTCAGAGTATGTATTTCCCCCTCTCTCTGCCCCTCCCCTGCTCATGCTCTATGTCTGTCTCTCGATAATAAATAAATGTTAAAAAAAAAAATTTTTTTTAAGATATAAGTAAAATCTCAGGAAGGAAAAGATGCTTTGTTTTTAATGACTGATGGCTTTTCCTGAGATAAGTAAGGGTGGCTGGAAAACTTCTAATGCCTAGTTATATGCAGTTGGCCTGCCAGATGTTATTTAACCATTAGCCCATCTCATGCTTCCCTCCAATTCACCTTATGCCACATCCCCAATTCAACATTATCCAGTATCCACAGGGCCAGGGTGGGGAGTAGGGGAAGAGGAGTTCAGGAAGGGAAAGAGAATGACCAGGATGAGGCTCAGGAAAGGTAAGGCTGTCTGCTTTGCACATTATTTGGCCATTTCTTTCAACTGAAAACCAAGGTATCCTTTTTAGTACACACCAAATGATCCCACAACAAAATGGCTATGTCAGAACAACAAAATGTAATGTCACAGGCTCTTCTCAGGGTTATTCCTTCTTAAAGGCACATTCTAAGTTCCAACTCCATATCTTCAACAACCTGCTTTGAGATCCATGTTTCAATTTCCTAAGGTGAAACTATGACTCTAAGGACAAAACTTTTTCTACCACATTTCGTGAGGAAATAAAAAGTATAAATCTGAAAATACCTTGGCTCAGTCTTGGTTAAAATTAAAGAGAGAACACATGAGTAATGAAGGTACTGAGTGAGAAATTTTGAGAAAAATAACTTTGATAGAAGTTATTTAAGAATTCGGAAATGATTGGGGTGCCTGGGTGGCTCAGTCAGTTAAGCATCCAACTTTGGCACAGGTCATGATATCACAGTTCATGTGTTCGAGCCCCCCATCAGGCTCTGTGCTGACAGCTCAGAGCCTGGAGCCTGCTTCAGATTCTGTCCCTCCCTCACTCTCACTCTGTCTCTCTCTCTCAAAGATAAATAAAGATTAAAAAATTTAAAAAAAAAGAATTCAGGAAGGATCAAAAATATGACAAGTTGAGAAGTAGTTTCATTTGGGAATCTTAAGAGCACACTGAACAAAGAATACTCAAACAACAGGCACAAATTTCTGCTTTAAGTTTAAATTTGCACATGCTCTGCCTCTTGTCAAACTAATAAGTAGCTCTTAAATGTTGGGTAAGTAATGTCAGGGAACCTCTGTAGTATGTTATTTCAAACTATAAAGAGTTGGGGCACTTGGCTGACTTAGTAGAGCATGAGAATCTTGATCTCAGGGTTGTGAGTTCAAGCCCTACATTGGGCAAAGAGCTTACTTAACTAAAAAAAGATGCAAACTATAAGGGCTTTAACCTAGAACCTTAAAACTATGTTATGTTTGTTATAGAAAACTGAATTTCTTAGAATGTATTTTATAAACAAATTGTTGTTTACATAAAGATGTAAACTATGTTTGACAGAGAAAATTGATTTTGCTCACCTGCCTTGTTATAATTAACCCAATGTCTATGTTCTCACTATCCATGTTATATATAATTAACCTCAGCAATATACAAACTATGTAGAATCTCATGCTAGTCAAGAAAAATACCTAGACTCACATACTAAGATATTTTTCTCCCAATTAGATAGCATTTACAGCAGATTCACTTTCAAGACCCCAAAGCATAATGTCATTGTTCTCCATACTTGTCGAACTGTTTGCCCAGATGAACAGTATATCGTTCTATTAAGAGAGCTGTTTGCCCAGATGAGCCAAGTGTTTGTCCTGATAAATTGATTTGCAAGAATTTTCTAAAGCAAACAGTGAAGTTATTTATTAAATTACTGTCTAATCTTCCTGAGCAAGATAATTTCCTGGAGCAAAGAGTTAAGTCATGTTGACACGGGTGGGCTCAGTTCTAATATGCCCCATTCCATGTGTAAATAACAAATGGTTAGGGGCTCCAGGGTGGCTCAGTCCAACCTGGTTGAGAGTCCAACCTTGATTTTAGCTCAGGTCATAATCCCAGAGTCATGGAATCGAGCCCCACGTCAGGCTCCATGCTAAGTGTGGGACCTGCTTAAGATTCTCTCTCTGTCTCTGTCTCTGTCTCTGTCTCTCTGTTTCTGTTTCTCTCTCTCTGCCTTTTTCTCCCACTTGAGCATGCTTTCCCCCCCTCTCTCTAATAGTAAATAAATAACAAATGGTTAAGGAGAAAAAACATGATTGAAATAGAGGGAAGTTCAAACGTAGAATTTTAGAATTTGGTGAGGAGTCTAAGCTCATACGTTCACTGTAGAAGACATTGAGACCCAGAGAATTTAGATAACATACCTAAGTTCATATAGCAAGTTAGAGTGTGGACAACAGAATATAGATATTTGCTCTGAATCCAATACTATTTCCATTATATGACTCAGCTCCTGCTTTGAAATGGACCTTTAAACACAGAGAAATGTAGATCGTTTTTCATGATAGCTGTAAATGGTTCCTGGGATCACAAGCATCTCTACAAATGTAATACAGAGATTCAGGCAAAGGCACAGCATTTGCAAAGTTATCAACTCAACACATCTTACATACTTCACAGTGAAAAATTTTTTAAACTTAAGACTGTGAAGTCTCACTCATTTTAAATTTATTTTATGTCAGTAAAGATTATACTTATACTTTGGCAAAAATGTCCATTTCACCATTTGTTCTTCTGCACTATATTTGGAACCTATTAACATGGGCCCTCATGTCAACTCGTACTAGTAAAGAACTCTGACTCGTGCTCCAATGTCAAAACTGTCCCCAATGAAACACTATATAAAAATGTGATTAATTTTTGCTCTTCATTTTTATAAGTCTCAGTCATTCAGTAAGTGTCTAATTTAGACAACACATTGGTTTTATGCTTAATGGATGAAATAGTGGAAAGATTTATAATACATCAAAAAGCCAAAAAGCTTCCTACTGTTTAAAGCTCTGTGGTCCAATATGGGAGCCATTGGCCCCATGTGGACATTTACATTTACATTAATTACAATTAAATAAAATCTGGAGGTGCCCAGGTGGCTCAGTCAGTTAAGCATCCAATGCTTGATTTTGGCTCAGGTCATGATCTCAAGATTCATGGGATTGAGCCTCATGTCAGGCTCTGCACTGACAGCATGGAGTCTGCTGTCTCTCTCTACTACTCTTTCTGCCCCTCCCCGCACATGCTTGCACATACTCTCTCTCTCTAATAAACTTTAAAAAAATTAAATAAAATCTAAAATTCAATTCTTTAGTCACATATTCAGATTTCTACAGTAGAAATCTATGCAGGGGCACCTGGGTGACTCAGTCGGTTAAGTGTCCGACTTCAGCTCAAGTCATGATCTCATGGTTTGTGAGCTCGAGCCCCACATCAGGCTCTGTGCTGATAGCTCGGAGCCTAGAGCCTGCTTCAGATTCTCTGCCTCCCTCTCTGTGCACCTCCCCCACTCGTGCTCTGTCTCTCAAAAATAAATAAACATTAAAAAAAATGAGGAGGACCTGGGTGGCTCAGTCTTAAGTGTCCAACTTTGGCTCATGTCATGATAGCATGGTTCTTGAGTTCGAGCCCCACGTCAGGCTCTGTGCTGACAGCTCAGAGCCTGGAGACTGCTTTGAATTCTGTGTCTTCCTCTCTCTCTTTCCCTTCCCCACTCACTTCTATCTCTCTCCTTCTCAAAATTATATAAACATTAAAAAAATTTTAATAAATAAAAAAGAAATCTATGCATACTTTCAGCAATTTTGGAAGTATGTCTTATTTGGCCACTCTATTACAGAATGTACATAATCCTAGTAAATGAGTATCATTAAATAAACCATAAAGCAAGGTTTTATTAGTCAGGATAGGGTAACACAGGAATAAGCAACCACGAAATCTTAGTGTCATAAGACAACAAAGGTTCAGTTGTTCTATCCCATAGTTCAAAGTAGATGTTTCTGGTCAGGTGGTTCTCTTGGCTACATCCCCTTGGAACTGTGATTTAGAGAAGTAGGCTCCTCTGAATTCACCTCAACAATAATGAGAGGAGGGGGGATTTTACTAGATGTTCGGGAGCTAGGTCTGGAAGTGCCACACAGCACTTCTCTCCATAATACCCTGGCCATAAGTAGTCTTCTGGTCCCACATAGATGCAGAGGGGTTGAGACAGGCTATTTTCCTATAAATCCCAGAAGAAATGAAATGATGGGTTGAGTACAGATGGCTGTCTTTGCATGAAAAGTCAGTCAACATTCAGACCTCATCACACACACACAGACGAATCTCAAGATTTTATAAGGAGATGGTATCGCTATTCAAAACTATTGGTAGCTTCACAAGGAAGGACTATACACCCCTGCCACACTGACGCCAGACTTGGCTGCATGACCTGCGGTGCCCCTCTGTGCACACCCCAGAGCGGCCATGTGACTTGGTTTGTAAAATGTGTGTGGCATGACATGTGCCACTTTCAAGCAGAAGCTTTAAGATCCACTGTAGGTTTTCACTGTGGGATTTGTCCCCCTCTGCTAAATGATAAGCAAAGTCTCAGAGAGGGACTGCTCCCGTGGCTCATGTCTCAGAATGGCAACGACATGGAATAAGTCTTAGTTACTTATAACAGATGTAGAGCGTGAGGGACAAACCTCTGCAAGCCCCTGAAACTTTGAGGGTGGTTTGTTACCACAGCATAACTTAGCTTCAGTGACTACTAAAGTATCAAAACCATAGCACTGGATGCGGCTCTTTAGAAGCATTATAAATTACAGGGCACCTGGGTGGCTCGGTCGGTTAAGCGTCCCACTTCGGCTCAGGTCATGATCTCAGGTTTGTGAGTTTGAGCCCCACATCGGGCCCTGTGCTGACAGCTTGGAGCCTGGAGCCTGCTTTGGATTCTGTGTCTCCCTCTCTCTCTGACCCTCCTCTGCTCACACTCGCTCTGCTCTCGCTCTCTCAAAAGTAAATAAACATTAAAAAAAAGCATTATAAATTAAGAATAGCAATTCCTTGGTTTGTGATTAATAATAAAACATTCTTGTGACTGGGAGAGAATATGACAAAAGCAATAATTTAAATTAGGTATGACCTTTACTTTGGCCTTTTTTACTTGTCATATTCCTTCGCAGGTCCTGGGGAAGGGACTCTACCAGTGACTTAGAGACATGAAGTCCCTGCTTCCCTGCCAGGTAGTGAAGGCTATGGAAGGGGCAAGGCGCCTGGGGGTAGTTCTGCTCCTCTGTTCTCTGGCACTATTAGTTCAGGCACATGCAAAGGTAAAAACACCTCCATCTGGACAGAGCTTAAATATAAAACCATGTTTGTAACAACTAACAAATAAACTTCTGGAATTCAACAAATCATATTGAAAAATACAAATTGGTTCTGCCAGAATTAGCTGATAGGAACAAAGCTGACATTCTAATATATAACTCTATCGATATAACTTAACTAACTTGACCTAACTGTTCTATTAAACCATAAAACACATTTCATGAAGAAAATTTAGATTTCATAAACTGCACATAACAATGAAAATCAAGAAAGCAAAAGTTATAAAAATTGAACTTTCTAATTCATTTACCTGTTTTCCAAAGTTTCAGGTAAAAAGGAATCCTCTGCAAAAGGATTCCTGTTATCCTCCTTTTGTTTTTCTGAAGTCTAAGTTCCTTTGATGCTATTTTAAGCAACTTCTCATTAGGTCCTCACCTAGGATGGAAAACAATCATCTGCCATATAACATTTTAGTCTTAGTCAATTACTGACTATTCAAGGCCATACAGTAGCAAGGAATCAGTATGCCAAGAAACCAAATCAATAAATGTTTTCTCCTTGCAAGGCACTGCATTAGATACCAACACAACTTAAACACTTTACAATTACTTAAAATGTCCTCTTTCTTCAACAGTCCTGATTACGATCATCAACATTACTCTTTTTTTTTTAAAGATTTTAAGTTATCTCTACACCCAACATGGGGCTCAAACCCACAACCTCAAAATTGAGAATCACATCCTCCACCAACTGAGCCAGCCAGGTGCCCCAGGATGCTAAACCATCATATCTCATCTTTCAGCATGTCATAACCCTTTCCTGTTTAAGTAAGCTCTACACCCAATGTGGGGCTTGAACTCACAACCTGAGATCAAGAGTCACGTGCTCTACCAACTGAGCCAGCCAGGCACCCCCAATACTGCTCTTTTAAAACTAACAGCAAGATGGCTTACCAGCCTGTAAAATTATGAAAAAATAAGAAATTAACACACTTTTTTCCAACCCATTGGATAAATAAAGCACTGTGAATGATATCACCAAATTTCACGATAAATCATAACACTTTTAACTCTCCGTCCTTTCCAACCCTTTTTCTCAAAACAACTTTTAAAACTCTTATGAATAGGAATACTACAAATCTCCTTATGTCAGTAAACATTTTCTATACACAGTGGCAGACAGTGTGAGACTGCAGAGAGCCTTGTCCTTGGAAATGAATCATCTACTCAAAACAGTAATTCATATATACGAAAAAATTAGGAAACTACAACAGACACGAGATATAATTGCCTGTACCACAGGAAGTCAAGTTTTTCTCCTTCCCATAAAATCAAAAAGATGCATGGAGATATTTACCACCACCTTTCTGAACTTGATTGACAATGAGCAGTTTTCTGTCCTATATTGGTATTCTTTAAGTTCTCCTTTATTTGGAACAGAATAAATTTAAGTAAATCTAACAAGCATACACTGGCAGTTTATCATTTGTAGCAGCTAATTAAAAACAGATGCAACATTAGTCTTAGTAAACAGAATACATCTTTGAGCAATTACCATCACAATTCTGTCAGAACCAGGGTCTTACAGTGCAGACAAATCAGCAGATATTTCCTCTGCAATCTGTTGTGCAGGAATTTCAAAGTTCTGCTATTGCTTTTACTAAATTGATGAAGTACATACAGACATAAAGAGAAAAATATAATTGCACTCAAATTACATAGGCCAGTATTTTGCCGTTAGAATGATAACAAGTAAATTCCAATTATAAACAGTAGTTACTGAAAAAAAAACTGAATTATGTTCCAAAAACCAGTGAGTGAAAAATTATGTTTTCTGATAGAATCATTAGTTTATGTGAACTTGAAATGGGCAAAAATATAATATTTCATAAGATAATACATAAGTGCATAAGATAACCAACAAGCTGTCTTACTGCATTTATATGCACAAAATAAAAGGCTCCTGATAGTAACTTTTAAGGATTTCAAATATTAATCAGAGAAAAAAATCAAATCTAAAAATGATTTTCATTTTATAGCCAGAATTACTATACACCATGGCATTCAATATGACAAATAGTAGATTGGAACTTTTTTATAAACACGTATTTAGTTCTTTTATGTTTCTTTCCAAGTACTAAAATATACCTAAATTCATGACTTCACTGTAGAAAGTAATATTCCAACTTCTGGGTAAAGATAGATGGAAACATAGGTATTTTTAGTTCTCCCTGAAAATCCTTTAAACCTCCAGTAAAATTAAATATGTATCTATCTTTCCACCAGAGAATATGAGAGGAGGCAACTGTCACCAGCTGGAATACATGTGGATGAAGAGTGACTGGTTCCACAAACCTGAGAAAGCCAAGACTCCTTAGTCAATAACGTTATTATAAGGATTAAATGAGATAATATAGGTCACAAAATAAAGCATCCAATAAATGGGTAATCTTTATTTTCAACAGAATGTCTACAACGGGTGATCTTTTGGAAGGTGGCATAAAGTTTCAAATTGGCAAGCCAGGACGAAGAAAACAGAATGTTAGGAGGAAAATGTAACCTGCTGAGACCAGAGTTGTGAATTATTAAAGGGAAAGCTCTACAGGCATACCTCATTTTATTGCACTTTGATCTACTGCACATTGCAGATACTAGTTTTTCTTTTTCTACAAACTGAAGGTTTGTGTGTGTGTGTGTGTGTGTGTGTGTGTGTGTGTGTGTGTGTGTGTTTTAATGTTTTATTTATTTTTAAGACAGAGAGAGACAGAGCATGAGTGGGGATGGGGCAGAGAGACGGGGAGGGAGACACAGAATCTGAAGCAGGCTCCAGGTTCCAGGCTCCGAGCTGTCAGCACAGATCCTGACGAGGGGCTCGAACTCATGAACCATGAGATCATGACCTGAGCCGAAGTCGGACACTCAACCCACTGAGCCACCCGGGCGCCCCAGGTTTGTGTGTGAAACGAGTCTATCAGCGACATTTTCCCAAGAGCATTTGTTCACTTTGTGTCTCTGTGTCACATTTTGGTAATTCTGGCAAATTTTTTCATTATTATTATATTCTTTAAGGTGATCTGTGATCAGTGATCTTTGATGTATCTACTGTAATTGTTTTGGGGCACCATCAACCATACCCATGTAAGACAGTGAACTTAATCCATAAATGTTGTGTGTGTTCTGACTGCTCCACCAATCTGGTGTTCCCCGGTCTTTCTCCCTCTCTTCCAGGCTTCCCTATTCCCCCAAGACACAACAATATTAAAGTTAGGACCAGTTAATAACCCTACAATGGGCTGTTAAGTGTTCAAGTGAAAGGAAGTGTCACACATCTCACTTTAAATTAAAAGCTAGAAATGATTAAGCTCAGTGAGGAAGGTATGTTAAAAGCTGAGATAGGCCAAAAGCCAGGTCTTTTGCAACAAACAGTTAGCCAAGTTGTGAAGGCAAAGGAAAAGTTCTTGAGGCTACTCCCACGAACACCCGTGAACACTCGAATGATAACACAGAGAGATTACTGCTGATATGGAGAAACTTTGAGTGGTCTGGATAGATGATCGAACCAGCCACAAGATTCACTTAAGCCAGAGCCTAATTCAAAGCTAGGCCCTGTTTCTACTCAATTCCATGAAGGCTGGGAGAGGCGAGGAAGCTACAGAAAAAAAGTGTGAAGCTAGCAGAGGTTGGTACATGAGATTTAAGAAAAGAAGGTGTGTCCATAACATAAAAGTGCAAGATGAAGCCGCAGGTGCTGATGTAGAAGCCTCAGCGAGTTATCCAAAAGATCTAGCTGAGATAATGAGAAAAGGTGACACCAAACAACAGATTTTCAATGCAGTTGAAATAGCCTTCTATTAGAAGAAGATGCCATCTAGGACTTTCATTGCTAGAGGAAAAGTCAATGCCTGGTATCAAAGCTTCGAAGGACAGGCTAGCTCTCTTTTTAGGGGCTAATGCAGCTGGTGACTTTAGGTTGAAGCCAATGCTCACTGCCCATTTCCAAAAATCCTAGGGCCCCTAAAGAATTTTGCTAAATCTACTCTACCTTTTCCCTGTAAATGGAACAACAAAGCCTGGATGACAGCACACCTGTTTACAACATGGTTTGCTGAATATTTTAAGCCCACTGTCAAGACTTATAGCTCCAAAATAAAGAATCCTTTCAAAATAGTACTGTCTGCTGACGATGTACCTGGTTACTCAAGAGATCTGATACAGATGTCCAAGATTAATGTTGTTTTCACATCTGCTAACATAACATCCATTGTGTAGCCCATAAAAGGAATATTTAAATCCTTCTGGAAAGGATTTGCTATTCTAGATCCATTAAAAGCATTTGTGATTCATGGGAAGGTCAAAGATTGACATTTACAGGGTTTGGAAGAAATTGAGTCCAAGCCACATGGATGATTGAAGGGTTCAAGACTTCAGTGGAGGAAGTAACTGCAGATATGGTGGAAAGAGCCAGAGAACTAGAATTAGAAGAGGAGCCCGAAGATGGGACTGAACTGTAGCAATCTCATAATTTCTTTTAGAAAGTATGAGCAGGGGAGAGGAGCAGAGAGGGAGAGAGAATCCCAAAGAGTCTCCACACTCAGCATATGGACTCATTCCCATGACCCTGGGATCGTGACTTGAGCTGAAATCAAGAGTCAGACGCTCAACCAACTGAGCCACCCTGGTGCCCCTCATAATAAAACTTTAAAAGACAAGGTGTTGTTTCTTATGGATGAGTAAAGTGGTTTCTTTTTAAAAAAAAAATTTTTTTTTCAACGTTTATTTATTTTTGGGACAGAGAGAGACAGAGCATGAACGGGGGAGGGGCAGAGAGAGAGGGAGACACAGAATCGGAAACAGGCTCCAGGCTCTGAGCCATCAGCCCAGAGCCTGACGCGGGGCTCGAACTCACGGACCGTGAGATCGTGACCTGGCTGAAGTCGGATGCTTAACTGACTGCGCCACCCAGGCGCCCCAGTAAAGTGGTTTCTTGAGATGGAATCTACTCCTGGTGAAACACTGTGAAGACTGCTGAAGTGACAACAATGAATTCAGAATATCACATTAACTTAGTTGATAAAGCAGTGGCAGGGTTTGAGAGGATTCACTCCAATTTTGAAAGTACTTCTGTAGGTAAAATAGTATCAAACAGTATCACACGCTACAGAGAAATCATTCATGAAAGAAAGAATCAGTTGATATGGCAAACTTTATTGTTGCCATTATCTTATTTTTAAAAATTGCAACAGCCACCCCAACCTTCAGCAACCACTTAATACCCTGATCAGTCAGGAGCCATCAACATTGAGGCAAGACTCTCCACCAGCAAAAAGATTATGACTTACTGAAAGTTCAGATGATGTTTAGCAGTTTTTAGCAATATTATTAAATCATTTTTAAATTACTTAAATTTTAATTTATTTTTTTTAATTTTTGTGAAGTTTATTTATTTTTCAGAGAGTGAGAGACAGAGCATGACTGGGGGTGGAGCAGAGAGGGAGAGGGCGACACAGAATCGGAAGCAGGCTCCAGGCTCTGAGCTGTCAGCACAGAGCCCGCCCGATGTGAGGCTTGAACCCATGAACCATGAGATCATGACCTGAGCTGAAGTCAGACACTTAACCACCTGAGCCACCCAGGTGCCCCAACTTAAATTATTTTAAATCATGTTTTAGATATGATATTATTGTACACTTAATAGACTATAGTCTAGTACAAACATTAATTTTATATACACTGGGAAACCAAAAAATTCATTTCACTCAATTTATTGCAATATTTACTTTATTGCAGTGGTCTGGAACCAAACCCACAATATCTCCGAGGTATGCCCATATTTTAGGTTCCCCAAGGGAGCCATGTACTTCCAGTGGAGCTAGGGTAATATTGCCTAGAAAAACCTTTGCAGAAGAGAATGAAGGACACAAGGGGCAGTATATTTGGAAATCTGATAAAGAAATAAAAAACGTAACCAGAAAAAACATCAAGAGAAAGGCCTAACTCCAGAATATAAGTAGAATATGTACCTGGTGCCTATTATAAATCATCTGAGTTGGCCTCCAGATGAAAGGCTAAGTGCAGTAGAGACTCTTCATGAAGGCAAGGAAGACATTCATCCAAGAGGAAGAAGGAAAAGCAGACCAAGAAAACGCGTCTCAGTGGGTGACTGCAAGGTCTGGGGAGAAATCCTTAGGGTTCTTTGGGCAGAGCTTTAAAGCTAATTATGGGACCCAAGAGCTCAGGAGCACTGATGTCTACATGTAGACTTCACTAGCTCTGCCTCTTCATAAGGGGAAAGATGTTCAAGTCTGGGCTCGGGCTCAGTGGATAAATAGGGCTTTGCTTCTTTGCCTTATATGAGGGGAAATCCTCCACATTAAGTCCCCTTTATTCCCACCACAAAGACATGAATTACTTCAGCCTTCACATAATTTATTAAACATTAGCCTAATATACAACCTTCACATAATTTTTTTTAAATAACACACTGTTACAGCTATGAAAACATCTTGCTTGTTTTCATAGTTGTAGTAAAATAAGCACTCTGGAAGTCAAAAAAGGTAGAAATTTAGATTCTTTTACCACTCGACCTATTGATGAGGTTCAGAAAATGCTATCTCAAAATATGGCAACTTGGCAGGCTGAAAATTTTAAACTGATAGAGTTTTGAGAAAATAGCAAAAGTAGAAAAGACCTTCCCTCCCCACCGTCTCTCACCCTTAAAACAGGTCATAAAAACTTCATATGAGAGAGGTCTTCCTTATAAGGGAGGAAAGGGGCATCCTTATCTCCTATGACGAAGGGACAGTAAGAAGAAGAATCCAAACAAACGGGCCTTGCTAAGTCTCTCCCAGTTTACCGCACTAATCTCATTCTCCCTGACCTATCAAATGTCTCCACAAATGCCCACTCTTCATCAAACTGAGCATAAAAATATTCAGCTTTAACAGCTTCTGCAGGTCTTCATTTCCTTATGAAGGCTCCCATATCATATAAAATTATTGTTAAATATTTGTAGGCTTTTCTCCTGTTAATCTGTCTCGGTCAGTTTCATTTTCAGACCCAGTCGGGGATCCTAAGAGGGTTGAGGGTTGAGGAAAACTTTTTCCTCCCCTACATTTTTATACCATTAAATTTTAAACACTGGCTAGCACAATAGAAAGAAAAACAACCTACCTCAAAATGTGTTTTATCTATTTTAAGGAGGGACTAATGTTTTTTGTCAAGTTCAGCTTGAGTTAATAGGGATTGATAAATATACCAACAATATAAAATTTCTACTTTGCAATGTATACCTCATCTAGATATTGATTTTCTCATTTATTCAAAATAAAAGTATTTTCTTGGCATCGTTTCTGGTGGGAATGGCATCCGGAATCTGGCGTACATGGGTTTCTCCACAGAACTGCTTCATCACCTGAGGCATGGCCTGTTGTTTCCACAGAAGCACAAATAGATTACACAGAAAAATACAAAACTGGGTCCCTCAACTATGCGGAATAACCTCATTTATTTACATTGTGGTGGCCCTTAGAGAACAATGAAGTATATCTTGTTCTTTTGATTAATATTTGACATACTCCAAAAGCTGGCCCTACCAGAAGTAGAAAAGGGTGGCTGCTCTGTTACAAGTAGAGTGCTGTTTAAGGAACAGCTAAGTTCCCTACAATGAAATGCAAAGCCCTTGAATGAAAGTATAATACAAAAGCCTTATGCATCATTCATTCCTTCAGCTGGAAGGTGCGGAAGTGAGGAACCCCCAGGTGTCTGACTTGCAGTGGGCCAGGACAGCCAGCCTCAGAGACAGAGGAACTCCCTGCATCAGCACTGGGGAGTATGGACCGAGAAACCCAGTTAGTTGCCAGACTTCCACACCGTTATAGAGACTACTCAACAAGTGGCCACCTACCTGACTTTTTAACATTAACATAAGATCCTTCCCTTCCCTTCCTGTTCCCTTCCCCCCACCCCTTTTTTTTTTTTGAGATTCTTGCTTCTATGGCCCATCCACCAGATAGAAGATCCTAGAGTAGAGGCTCCAGCTCGAATCAAAGCAACCAGTTCATCAAATTCTAAGCAAATCCTAATTTCCATATATCAGAGACTAATTTGCTGACCTGGCAAACAGATCAGTCTCCTGTCCTATGTCACCTTCCTGTCCTTCCTGTCCTTTTCCTAGAAACTTCAGCTTCAGTCCCAGCAAGCATTGTGATCAAGTGGTTACTTGCAACAGGCAGGCACCAGCACTGCAGCCAAGTGAAGAATAGTTTGACCGTGGCCTGCTGCTTTTAAAAACTCAGGGTTTGACCTTTTTGATGCTGAACCCATTTTCTCATATGGGCTGTATTTAATGGTGATCTCTTGAAATTATGAATCAGAATTATTCTGAGTGCTGAGAATGACACATAGAAACTTAAAAAGTGATTCCTCCCCTCAATCAGATTACTATCTAATTAAAGATATGACTAAATCTCATGAAATTACAGCTATACCAGGAAGAGTATAATTTAATAGAGACTATAAGTACTTTAGTAATTCATACTTCCAAAAATAACTTCAGCTCTTGTTCCCTAAAAAAAATAAACAAAAAAAAACCCATCATCGCAATCACATTAGCACAAAGTAGACAAGATCACAGCATATATACTCTTTTGCAATCTGAATTGTCATTTAATACACATACTAAACACATGTATGTCACTATTGTTAACAGCTGTAAATAATTTCATTAAGTTAATCATTTGTGCTATTTCTAAATTTTATCATTATAAAGAGTTTTTGCAATATTATTTTACATAAATATTTATATTCTTTTAAAATAATTTTCAAGGTGCCTGGGTGGCTCAGTCAGTTAAACATCTGACTTTGGCTCAGGTCATGGTCTCCTGGTTCAGGAGTTCGAGCCCTGCATCAGGCTCTGTGCTGACAGCTCAGTCTGGGCCCTGCTTCAGATTCTGTGTCTCCCTCTCTCTGCCCCTCCTTCTCTCTGCCTTCCTCTGCTTGTGTTCTCTCTCTCTCTCTCTCTCTCTCTCAAAAATAAATATTAAAAAAATTGTTGAAAACTAAAATAAAATACTTATCTTTTCAAAATAATATATTTTTATCCCTGTTTGTTTCTTTTTTTTTTTTTTTTAACTCAACTCCTTCCACTTCTCCTTAGACATTCCCACACCTCAACCAGGAAACCAGGGTCAGTGTTCCAGTGGTCATCTTCTGAATCTCTTCCCTTGCCTATGAGATTATAAACAAATATATATATGTTATTACCTGCCTGATAAAATTTGTATTATACCATGTACATTTCTCAGCAATTTGCTTATTTCACTAAAAAAATCAAAAACAAAAAACAAACTCAAGATCAACAGATAAAGATCTAACTCATTCTTTTTGTTACTTGTATAAATTCCATGGCATGAACGCATGATACGATGGGCTTCAGATTTTTCTAGTTCTTGACATTATACAAAATAATATAAAACTGACTTTTTATACATACATTTGAATCCTGGTAATTTTATTTCTTTGGGATAGATCCTATCTTTTTTTTTTAACCGTGAAAATATTTTATTGGGTAAAATGGGTAGAAAAAAGCTACACATTATTAATTTTGAAGAAGGTAAGATTTAGCTTGAGTTTGAATCCAAACATTATGCTACTCTTACCAAATAAGTCTAAATAAACAGAAATCTAGTATGTTGGGGGAAATGCACATTTTAAGAAAAAACTACACTATTTTTAAAAGAGAGAGTAAGGGAAAATAATGAACACATGCTATCTTTAAATTATTCTAGTTAAACTCTGAAAATCAGAGCATTTCTTTTCTTCCCTATTGAAAAGCATTATTGCCAGAAGCCATGAACATACAATATAAGACAACTTTCATGTATTTGTAGTAAACTTTACACTTTAAGGTTATAACTTAAGCAATAGTGACTGCTTTTATAAAGCAAATAACTCATCAACTCTCGGATCTGGCCATTTTAGAAGAGCATATATTTTTTATTATAAATTTCTTAAAGGATGGCACTCTTTAATACTTATGCCACTCACACTCCTTACTCTGTTGCTATACAAAACCCTGATGTTGGAACCACAAAAGGCCCCGAATAGCCAAAGTAATTTTGAAGAAGAAGACCAAAGCAGGAGGCATCACAATCCCAGACTTTAGCCTCTACTACAAAGCTGTCATCATCAAGACAGCATGGTATTGGCACAAAAACAGACACATAGACCAATGGAATAGAATAGAAACTCCAGAACTAGACCCACAAACATATGGCCAACTCATCTTTGACAAAGCAGGAAAGAACATCCAATGGAAAAAAGACAGCCTCTTTAACAAATGGTGCTGGGAGAACTGGACAGCAACATGCAGAAGGTTGAAACTAGACCACTTTCTCACACCATTCACAAAAATAAACTCAAAATGGATAAAGGACCTAAATGTGAGACAGGAAACCATCAAAACCCTAGAGGAGAAAGCAGGAAAAGACCTCTCTGACCTCAGCCGTAGCAATCTCTTACCCGACACATCCCCAAAGGCAAGGGAATTAAAAGCAAAAATGAATTACTGGGACCTTATGAAGATAAAAAGCTTCTGCACAGCAAAGGAAACAACCAAAAAAACTAAAAGGCAACCAACGGAATGGGAAAAGGTATTTGCAAATGACATATCGGACAAAGGGCTAGTATCCAAAATCTGTAAAGAGCTCACCAAACTCCACACCCGAAAAACAAATAACCCAGTGAAGAAATGGGCAGAAAACATGAATAGACACTTCTCTAAAGAAGACATCCGGATGGCCAACAGGCACATGAAAAGATGCTCAACATCGCTCCTCATCAGGGAAATACAAATCAAAACCACACTCAGCTATCACCTCACGCCAGTCAGAGTGGCCAAAATGAACAAATCAGGAGACTATAGATGCTGGAGAGGATGTGGAGAAACGGGAACCCTCTTGCACTGTTGGTGGGAATGCAAATTGGTGCAGCCACTCTAGAAAACAGTGTGGAGGTTCCTCAAAAAATTAAAAATAGACCTACCCTATGACCCAGCGGTAGCACTGCTAGGAATTTATCCAAGGGATACAGGAGTACTGATGCATAGGGACACTTGTACCCCAATGTTTATAGCAGCACTCTCAACAATAGCCAAATTATGGAAAGAGCCTAAATGTCCATCAACTGATGAATGGTTAAAGAAATTGTGGTTTATATACACAATGGAGTACTACATGGCAATGAGAAAGAACGAAATATGGCCCTTGGTAGCAACGTGGATGGAACTGGAGAGTGTGATGCTAAGTGAAATAAGCCATACAGAGAAAGACAGATACCATATGGTTTCACTCTTATGTGGATCCTGAGAAACTTAACAGAAACCCATGGGGGAGGGGAAGGAAAAAAAAAAGAGGTTAGAGTGGGAGAGAGCCAAAGCATAAGAGACTCTTAAAAACTGAGAACAAACTGAGGGTTGATGGGGGGTGGGAGGGAGGGGAGGGTGGGTGATGGGTATTGAGGACAACACTGGGTGTTGTATGGAAACCATTTTGACAATAAATTTCATATACTGAAAAAAAAAAACCCTGATGTTTACATACACTGAAATAATGACTTGATAATTAGAATGTTATTATAATGTAATTTCAAATTTACATGCTAATCACGGGTAACATTTATTACTTAAGAACTCAATGTTCTGGGCACTTGGGTGGCTTAATCAGTTGGCAAACAACTCTTGGTTTCAGCTCAGGCCATGATCTTGCAGTTTCATGAGTGCAAGCCCCACATCCGGTTCTGCGCTGGCAGTGAGGAGCCTGCTTGGGATTCTTCCCCTCTCTGCCCCTCCTCTGCTTATGCTCTGTCTCTCAAAATAAAAAAATAAACTTTATTTTTTTAAATGTTTATTTTTGAGAGAGAGAGAGAAAGAGAGAGAGAGACTGAACATGAGAGGGGGAGGGGCAGAGAGAGAGGGAGACGCAGAATCCAAGGCAGGCTCCAGATTCCGAGTTGTGAGCACAGAGCCTCACACAGGACTCGAATTCACAAGCTGTAGGATCATGACCTGAGCCAAAGTCAGACACCCAACCGACTGAGCCACCCAGGTGCCCCAAAATAAATAAAATTTAAGGAAAAAAAAAAGAACTCAATGTTCTGATTACAAGACTATCTCACTTGGGGTACCTGGCTGGCTTAGTTGGTGAAACATGTGATTCTTGATCTTGGGGTTTTAAGTTCAAGCCCCATGTTGGGTGCAGAGATTCCTTAAAAATAAAATCGTTAAAAAGCAAACAAACAAAAAAGACTTTCTCACTCAGTCACAGTATAAAATCCAACTCTTATACAGCATGAAATTCATGAAAAATATAAGGGCTATGTCAACATAAAGCAAGATTATGACTATTAGATCATAGATCTTACATATATGATCTAATAATTGTATGCATTATTTTTTAAAGATTTGCCAGATAGTGTTCCCAAAAGCCTACAGAAATTCACATTCCCTCCAATAAATAGGAGTGTGTTCTTTTCTTAAAATTCACTAGTACTGAGTATCATCACCCTCTTTGCTAATCTTATGAATAAAGGGTGGTGTATCAGTGTTACCTTAATATATATTCCCTTCATTAAAACTAAAGTTGAGCCTCTTTTTATGTTTGTTGGTCATTTAGATTTTCTTCTCTATAAAATCCTATTTCTAGGGGCACCTGGATGGCTTAGTCGGTTAAGCGTCTGACTTTGGCTCAGGTCGTGATCTCATGGTTTGTGAGTCTGAGCCCCGTGTCGGGCTCTGTGCTAACAGCTCAGAGCCTGGAGCCTGCTTCAGATTCTGTCTCTGTCTCTCTGCCCCTCCCCTACTCGCTCTCTGTCTGTCTCTCTCTCAAATATAAAAAGTAAAGCATAAAAAAATTTTTTTAATAAAATCCTATTTCTATCTTTGGTCTTTTGTAAGATTTATTTCAGGATTGTTAAATTAGTTCAAGAAATCTATAAACATAATTTATCATCTCAACAAAAAAAGGAAATAAAGTAGGGGTGCCTGGGTGGCTCAGTAGGCTAAGCGTCTGACTTCGAGGTCATGACCTCACCTGGATGAGTTTGAGCCCCTGCACGGGGCTCTGTGCTGATAGCTCAGAGCTTGGAGCCTAAAGCCTGCTTCAGATTCTGTGTTTCCTTCTCTCTTGGCCCCTCCCACACTCACACACTCTCCTCTCTCTCTCTCTCTCTCTCTCTCTCTCTCTCTCTCTCTCTCTCTTTCTCTCCCTCTTCTCAAAAATAAATAAACTTTAAAAAAATAATAAAATTTTTTTAAAAAAGGAAGTGAAGTAAAAGAAGACATTAAGAGATTCCCACAATGTACTGAGCAAAATTCAGTAGCTAAGTAAAATAGGGAAAGCTTACAACAATTTAAGTATGATAAAGATGGTTTATTTTATTTTATCTTTTTTTTATTTAAGACTGTTTACCAAAAGCAAACATCATACCAAATGGTGATGCATCAAGACCATTTCTATTCAGTGTGCCTGGGTGACTCAGTTGGTTGAGGGTCCAACTCTTGGTTTAGGCCAAGGTTATGATCTCATGGTTCATGGGATGGAGCCCTGCACCAGGCTTTCTGCTGACAGCAAGGAGCCTGCTTGAGATTCTCTCTCTCTCCCTCTCTCTGCCCCTCTCCCACTTGTCCTCACTCTCTCTCAAAATAAATAAATAAACATTTTTAAAATTTTTTTTTCAAAGTTTATTTATTTTTGGGACAGAGAGAGACAGAGCATGAATGGGGGAGGGTCAGAGAGAGAGGGAGACACAGAATCGGAAACAGGCTCCAGGCTCTGAGCCATCAGCCCAGAGCCTGACGCGGGGCTCGAACTCCTGGACCGCGAGATCGTGACCTGGCTGAAGTCGGACGCTCAACCGACTGTGCCACCCAGGCACCCCAATAAACATTTTTTAAAAACCCATTTCTATTCATATCAGCAACAAAACGACAATGCCAAATATCACCATCATTGTTAAATATTTTTATAGGTTCTATACAAGAAAATTAAATAATCAGTAAAATAGCATAAAATATAAAATTATATATATATATATATATATATGTATATCAGCAGACTGTACAATTACTTTAAAAATCAAAGACATGAGGGGGTACCTGGGTGACTTAGCTGGTTATGCATTCAACTCTTGATTTCAACTCAGGTCTTGATTTCACAGTTCATGAGTTCGAGCCCCATATCAGACTCTGTGCTGACGATGCAGAGCCTACTTGGGATTCTCTCTGTCTCTCCCTCTCTCTACCCCTCCCACTCTTCTCTCTCTCTCAAAATAAGTAAATAAACTTTTTAAAAAGTTTAAAAATCAAAGACATATTTTTTAAATGCTTTATTTATTTATTTATTTATTTATTTATTTATTTATTATTTTTATTTTTGAGAGAGAAAGAGAAAGAGCATAAGCATGAGAGTGGCAGAGAAAGAGGGAGGTAGAGAATCCCAAGCAGGTTCTGCACCATCAGGGCAGAGCCCGACACAAGGCTCAAACTCACGAGTTGTGAAATCATGACCTGAGCTGAAACCAAGAGTCAGACCCTTAACAAATGAGCCACTCAGGCGCTCCAAAAATGAATTCTTATAAAATTTCATAAGCTGACAATATCAGGTATAAATCAGTAGATAACATATAACTACTTTATAACCTAGCAATTACATTTTTGGGTATTTATATAAGAAAATTAAAAGCATATCCATCAAAACATTTGTATAAGAATGCTCAATTATAGCTTTATTCCTAATAACCATAAAATAAAAATTACTCAAATGTCTATCAACAAGTAAATGGATAAATAATATATGGTACATTTATACACTGAAATACTCTCAGTAATAAAAAGGAACAAACTACTGAGAATAAACAACACTGATGAAATTCAAAAACCTTATGTTAAGTGAAAAAAGTCAACACAAAAAAGCACATCTGTATGAGTTGGTTTATATGAAATTTTAGAATAGACTATACTAATCCACAATGATGAAAATCAAAACAGCAATTACATCTGAGGCCAACTGGCATGGGGACTTTCTAGAGTGATGGCAATGTTCCTTATCTTGATTGACATAGTGATGGTATACACACATGTATACATTTGTCAAAACTCACTGGATTGCACACTTAAAATCTAAGAATTTTATCATATATAAGTTGTACCTCAACATACACTATATCTCAATCATATATCAATTGGGAAGAAAGAGGTAAGGAAGGAGAAACAGAGACTTTATACATTGCTGCTATGAATATAAAATGGTCTCGTCACTTGGGGAAACAGTTTGGCATTTTCTCAAATACAGTAAAATGAACCAGCAATTCCAATCCTAGATGCTACCCAAGAAAAATGAAAACATATATCCACACAAAGGTTTGCATGTAGAGTTCACACCAGCATTATATATAATAACCAAGAAGTAGAAATAATCTATGTATAATTACTAATGAATAGATAGATAAAATGTGGTATATCATACAATAGAATATTATTTAGCAACAAAGGAATGAAATATTAACACATGCTACAATATGAATGAACCTTAGCAACATTATACTAAGTGAAAGAGCCTAGTCACAAAAGGTCACATATTATATGATCCCATTCATATGAAATATCCAGAATAAGCAAATCCACTGAAAAAAAAATAGATGAGTAGTTGCTTGGGGCTGGGAGTGGGGGTAGAAAGAGAGATTAATTATAAATGGGCATGAGGGATCTTATTAGGAGGATCAAAATGTTTTAAATCTGATTTATAGTAACAATTGTACCACTCAATAAATTTGCCAAAAGTCATTTAATTGTGCACTTGAAATGAGTGATTTTTATGATATACAAAATATATACATCAATAAAGTTGTTTTATTTATTTATTTATTTATTTATTTATTTATTTATTTATTTAATGTGTGTGTGTTTTGTTTTGGTTTTTTAATCTTTAACAGAGACACAGACAGAGTGAGCCAGAGAGGGATGGAAAGGGAGGGAGACACAGAATCCGAAGCAGGTTCCAGGCTCTGAGCTGTCAGGACAGAGCCTGACGTGGGGCTTAAACCCACGAGATCATGACCTGAACCAAAGTCAGATACTTAACAGACTGAGCCATCCAGGTGCCCAACAAAGTCGTTTTAAAAAAGTTAAGGAAGAGATTGAAGAATCTTCTCAATTTATTGACAGCAGTAATCCAAGGATGTTAAGTGTTTGGTATGAGTTAGAAACACATTTATAATAAACATAAGAGAAAGTAGAAAAAATTATGAATCTCCTCTCCAACTCTTTTTAAAAGAAGTTCATTCATTCATTTATTCATCAAACCTGCTGAAATGGGAATAAAATAGTAAGTAAGGTAAACATAATCTATCTTGTGCTTCAAAACAGGAAACAGACCTCAAAAAAGGGTCAATTAATAAATGCCTGCAAATAAATGAAATAAAAGGCTAATAAAAATCAATCACTTCTCTCTATACTAATAGTAACCAGGTAGAAAAAGAACATTTTTAAATTCCATTTACAAAAAAAGAAACCTATAAAATGTTGTTGGAAAGGTACAAATCCTATATGAAGAAAACTATATTTTAAAAAGCATAAAAGAAGACAAATGGAAATACATTCTGATTCTGTGAATCAGAAGATGTATGCAATTCCAGTTAGAATTCCAATGAGGTTTTGGAGCTAAGTGATTTACAATTGCATATATTGGAAAATAAAAATCTGGAAATCACCAGGAAAATTATGAAAACCAATAATGAAGAGAATCTCTATTATTTTTACACTTATGTTAACAACAATGTTTTCCAACATTATACAGGCCTAACTACAGAAGATAGACCAGTGGAGGAGAACAGGATATACAGGGAAAGAGGAGTCTATATAGTCAAGAGATGGCAATTCATTTCATAGGGCAGTACAGTATAATCATGCTGACACAATTCGTTCTCCAACTGGAAGAAAATAAAAACAAAGTAGTTCCAGTGGATTAAAGCTTTAAAGTTATAATCATACTAGACAAAGAATGCCTATAAATTATGGGAGGAAACAATACCCAACAGAAAAATGTGATGATGCTTTTTTATTTCTACCATAAACAAGACTGAAATATGTTCAAGATTATTTTGTAAAGGCTATTGTAAAACTCTGTGGGAAGAAGCAGAATTGGCTTTTTGTTTTGTTTTTTGATTTAACACAAAAATTGTTTCTGGAAATTTTGGTAAGAGACTATTTGTGGAATAAGTGATTCTTACAGAGTTCACATTCATTTATCCAACCAATATTTATTGAATTCCAAATATGTGCAAGTTTCTTAGAGAAGTGTTTGATGAATACATCTGGCAACTGAATGGAAATTAAAGTAATTTTTCAAAGAGAAAAACCTAAATAAAGTGGCTAAAATAATTTCTAAAGAAATCTATAAAAATCAGGTTTGGAGTTGTGGATTATTGTGTTCAGGTGTTTGATCTATTTTTGAGCTATTACATCGGTAAGAAAAGAGGCAAAATTGGAAAGTTGAAACTAGGTAAGCATGACTCTAGCTGTTATTTTCCTTGTTTCCCTCCTTTCCTTTCCTTCCTTCCTTCCCTCCTTTCTTCCTTGGTCTCCTTCCTCTATCCTTCCCTCCCATCCCTTTGTTTCTAAAGAGAACACTTCTAAAAATGATCATGTTAGCTAAAGTTGTCATGGATAGCTTAGACAGAAGTCAAAACCATGCTTATCTCAGCTAATCAGCAGTTTGTATTCAGATAGCCAATCAGGTAAGTGGGACATAGCTTTAAGGAATCCAAGCAGAAATTAGAATCTAGGAGTAATGCAGTTGATGGTAGTCAATTAAAGCTCTGCCTGAATGGAGCAAGACACCTGGCCAGCCAGGTAACAGCACAGGCAAGTGGTAAACTCAGGCATTTTATGTTGTTGGTATTAGGTAGGTTGTGCTATCAACTGGCATAACCCTACCTGATAATGCTGGTTTAGCAACTGAACAACGCTTAAAGATGAGATCTAGAAGAGAGGATGACTTGGCATAGGGCATGTTATGAAAGGAAATTCACAATATTAATGTATAGAACACAGGCACTTTGAGGGCAAAGACCTTGTCTGTCTTATTTAGCAATGGATCCCCAATTCTGGCACATGGTAAGCACATGAAGGAATGAATGGATGTTCTGTCCTACCCACATTAAAATCTTCTGTAACACCACACGATCTATAAAAGCCTTGGAGGATTAGTCACTTTGGACCTCCCTACACAGGAATGAGGTAAGAGGGCCTGAGTCTTGGAAGTTCTCCACAACTTTAAAAGATCTGAAGTTGTGTGTAGGACCAATGTTAGGTAGAGGGTGAGTGAGAAGATAGTGAATTCAGCCAGATCTACTCTAAGCCTGAGGGGAGAAAGCTCTGGACTCTGGATCTCTGACTGCCTTTAATGTGGAAGAAAAAGTCCTTCCTGAGAAAAGTGTTATGATCAGAGATTCTGGTGTAAGTTTAGGGGTAAAGAGACAAACTAGCTTGCTGATAAGTCTATTTCCCTTCTAGATTCTAAGGTTTTTGATTGAAGAATCCTTCTCTTTTCATCTCTGTATAACCAGTACCTAGTATAAAAGCAAACTAGTCACTCCCTCTCACAAAGATGCCAGCTGCTTGGTGACCCTAGCTAACTACAACTCCTTAACTCTAGCTACTTAACTCCTTCTTTGGGTAACTGGTCATTCTAGACTTAATACATAAAAGCTTCCAGTAATGAATGCATTAGTGCTCAGTCCAAAGTAGAAACAAATATAAAAGCAGGACAGGAAAAAGAAGGGGAAAAGTGATACAAATAAGAGAGAAATGAAGGAAAAATCCCTCATAAAGCCCAGTGCTCAACTCTAGCAGTCTTAGTATAATTTTAAAAATATAAATATGCAAACAATAATAACAACAAAGAAAAGCATTCATATAGCTAACTCCATCGTAACAGTACTGTGACATAAGCCTTACTGTTAACTCCAGATGGGTGAGAACAGAGGGTGCCCTTGATGAGGGAGCGTGGGGCAAGCTGAGGGCAACAGCACACACACCACCCCGCTCCCCAGGTGGAATATGCGTGATATTCCTCAGACACTCCTGGCTACCAAAAAATAAAGGAAAGGGGTTTAAGTGCTTGCCATGGTGATGTGGGAAACTAAGGCAAATGAAAACTTAAATTCCTTTACTGCCTAAAATCCACTGACAAGTCCTTGAAACCAGCAGAATGACCTCCTTTGATGACACTTTGCTAGGGGCGAAAGAAAATCTTGGCTAAACATTATCCCACCCTCAAGGCTCCTGTAAGTCTACTCTAACACATAAAAATTCCTTTGGAAACTTCTTTATCTCAACTGTCCCCAATGATATATGCTGGTAATCCTACTCCAAGCTTATGGCCCCCCGATATACATGTTAAGGGTCTCATGACTGAGGTTTTACTAAACAGTAATAAATGGTGTTTCCCTAGCAACATTGAACCCTTCAAGGTCCTGGAAACCTTGCTTCCAAAATCCCTTAGAGACTTACTCTACCCTTGACCTCCTCCCAACCTGAAGGTATATAATGAGTTACAGGTCACGACCCCAGTGCAGCTCTTTCTGCTCACGAGTCCTGTCCCCATGCTTCAATAAAATCACCTTTTTGCACCAAAGACATCTTCAAGAATTCTTTCTTGACCGTCGGCTCCAGACCATCCCACCATCACCCACAAAACTTCATCACCCTTGTTGAGATACCCACAAAAGAAAAAAAACTTACTGAATGTTGTATGTGTAGACCTTAAGTTACAAAGTAAAGGAAGCATCAAAATCTTGCTCTTCATAGGAAAACTGTATATCATACTTCCTGATGTGATATGTTTTTAAAACAGTAAAGGCTCATTTCTAGTTCCCACCACATCCCTGTCAAGGGTTGGTTGTAGCTCTGAGACCACGCTAACAGACCTGCCGGACCTGGAACATTACCAGTCGTGCCGGCAAGGGGAAGAGTGAACGTGGCACATCATGCATGCACTCCTAAGGCTTCTATTTGATAGTGACATGTTGCTTCTGCTCATAGTTCACAGGCCCAAACAATAAAGTAGCCATGTCTGACTTCAGCAGGGCAGGAATGCACAATCTTCCTATAGAGAGGCACTCTTAGGGACGGTGCTGTTTTTGACAAAAGACATCTTTATCTTGATCTCATTCTCAAAGGGAAATTTCTCACTGTGTCGCTACTTTAAGAATAAATTTGGGAAACCATATTAAAAAATTTTTTTAATGTTTATTCATTTTTGAGAGAGACAGAGCATGTGCAGGGGAGGGACAGAGAGAGAGAGAGAGAGAGAGAGAGAGAGAGAGAGAGAGAATCCGAAGCAGGCTCCAGGCTCTGAGGTGTCAGCACAGAGCCCGATGCGTGGCTCAAACTCGAGAACTACAAGATCATGACCTAAGCCAAAGCCAGATGCTTAACTGACTGAGCCACCCAGGCACCCCAGGTGATCTTTTTATACAAGCAATGTTTAGGCTTTGTCCTAAGAAGGTACTGTTCATAAGTGGTTTAAACATATTTTATTTATTGAATGCATAAACTGCCTTATTCCAAAAAGCATTTGAGGCAGCTTGCAAAGAGGCATACATAATAAAATGGAAAGAAAAGAAGAAAATTAGGGGGAAATAGGTAAAGAACAAAGAGTAAACAACTATTGCGATCCTCAAAGTCAATCATTTCTGTGGTTGTGCATAATTTTATCAGAATCAGAATTTTAGATGTTGAAGGGAAAGTTGGAGACAAAGAAATTATATAATTTGCATTGGCAGAGAAGAGGAATTACTCTCTAAAGAAACAAAGTTTTTCAGAGGCTCCTGGGTGGCTCAGTCAGTTGAGTGTTCAACTCTTGGTTTCAGCTCAGGTCAGGGACTCATGGTTCATGAGTTCAAGCCCTGCATCAGGCTTTGTGCTGACAGTATGGAGGCTGCTTGAGATTCTCTCTCTCCCCCTCCCTCTGCGCCTACCCTGTTCATGCTGTCTCTATCTCTCTTGAAACAAATAAGTAAACTTAAAAAAAAAAAAAAGAAGAAGGAGAAACAAGGGTTTCCTTAGAATTTAATCAGATATGTTTCATGTGAGGAATACATGTTCAAAGGATCCATAGTCATGGTTTCACAGAAAAAGCCAGTTTTTATATCAACCTTAAATATAATTTTAAAGCATAATTTTGAAACACAATTTGGTGAAGGTGTTTCTTTGGGAAGCTAAAGCAACACAGGTAGCTTTCCAATGAAAGCTGTCTAATGACCTAGGTTATCCAAAGATAAGATGTTATTTGCCTATAAAAGTGGTTTTCAAAGTGTGGCTAGTGGAGGAAACTTTTCTTCAAGGAGAACCTTCTAGAGAAGTCTTGAATAAATCTGTGCCTTTCCTTCTTTCTACTCTCTCTCATCCTCAGAAGTCCTCAGGGACTCAAGGCAAAATTCAAAAGCCACTAACCTAGAGAATAAAACTTCAAATACCTAGAATACTTTCAACAATTCAACAATTACGTATTGTGCTCCTAAGTGTCAGAGTAAATATTGTTTTAGATATTAATTTTCTTTAAAATAATTTTTTCAGCTGGGGCACCTGGGTGACTCAGTCGGTGAAGTGTCCAACTTCAGCTCAGGTCATGATATCACGGTTCATGGGTTCGAGCCCCACATGGGCTCTGTGCTGACAGCTCAGAGCCTGGAGCCCGATTCAGATTCTGTGTCTTCCTCTCTCTGTTCCTCCTGTGCTCACATTCTGTGTGTGTGTGTGTGTGTGTGTGTGTGTGTGTGTGTGTGTCTCAAAAATAAATAAACATTAAAAAAACTTTTTTAAATAATTTTTTTAGTTGAACTTTTTATGAGAAAATTGATGGTTCCCAATACAATTTCCTGAGAGAGCCTGCGAAGTAGATTAATACCCAGATCCTTGCATTTAGAAGAGTTCATTGTTGAGCCCACTTCTAGCGTCTGACCAGGATTCACATCTAGGTGCAACACTGTCCCATCTCCTCACAATAGATACACACAACATCAGGATTCTTCTCAGAAAACTATTTTGGATTCACTCAGGACCTGACTGAGTGCTTGGTCCACATCCAAAGTTTCTACATTGCTGAGCATTGTTGAGGCAGTCTGAGCCTAAAAATCTTTCAGCACAAATGTTACCAGTGATCAACCTCTGTTACATGACCTGGCTCCTGTCAACCAAATGCCAAATTCTCCTCACCAGTTTCAAAGACTGCCCCACCCCACTTCCCATCCTCTTTCCTCAAGATCCAGGGTAGAACTACCCCTGAGTAGCTGGCTTCCATTTCTTGTTCCTGGATCCTCATCTGGCCTTGCTCCTCAGTCCTACATCGGGGCCTTTCAAAGCAGAAGGCTCACAGAGGCCAAGTGTTACCACGTAAGTAGAAAACAAGTATAGGAAACTGCACCAGGAGAAAGGGACCTTGAATCCTTCACTCTCTCACCAAGAACACACAAGTGTGCATCTCAGCTTTTATCTCATGAGCTGAACATAAATGAAAGGCCTTTCTTGAGAAAGAATGAAAGGTGAAGAAGGTGTTTGACCAAGAACCACAACTTGGAAAAGCTCAGTCATGCATTAGTAGCTAGTTCTAAATAATAAGATCTTCCAATGTAACAGATAACATGAAGTCATAGAATACAATCCAATGTAAGTGAACTAATTAATACAGAGCAGTCTGATACCTACTATTTATGTACTGAAGAATGGCTATCAAAATTACCTTTGTTTTACCAAAGTTAGTGCTGTGTGTTTGCAATAGATTAAAAAAATATAGAAATTAAAAACCTATCCAACATTCAACAAATAAATAGAAACAGAAATGTATATCATCTCCTTTTAACCTTCACAGCATGAGAACATTATTATTTCCTTTTTAAAAGTGGGGAAACTAAGTCACAAGGAAGTTAAGTTACTTCCCCAAGATCAAAAAGGTAATGAGTGGTAGGGCTGGGATTTGATGCAAAGAAGCTGGGCTGCAAGGTCTGTGTGTGCTCTTAACCACTCACAAGACTCTTTCTGGGTTTCCCTCAATCACATATGACCTGGCATTAAGAAAATCCATGTCAAATAATAATGACTCTCAGCTACTTCTCTGTAATTTCTATGTGCCCATAGAAAGAGAAATAATTTTAAAGTCTAAGCAAAACAAGAATATACGTGAATACCTTGAACAAAACCAAATCCTGCAATTCATTCCATCTGTCATAAACACATCATTGCTTTTTTTTTAATCACAGAATATTGACAACCATTTTATTTCACAGTCCTATTTCATTCCAGCATCGCAGCTTTCTATACGCTCATAATTTAGGTAGCAGCTGAAAATATCTATTTTGTAATCTAGATAACCTAGACTTGACTCTAAAAGGAAGAGAATATTTAGAATTTATAATATGGAATCTGAAGCTTCCTTTTGAACTGACTTAAAACAAGTTTACTATTTTCTCATAAAAAAGAGTGTTATGGTAGAAAATTTTTAAATACAATCTAAGTTAAAAGTCATGCCCAGAGGCACCTGGATGGCTCAGTCGGTTAAGCGCCTGGCTCTTGATTTCAGCTCAGGTCATGATCTCATAGTTTGTGGGTTCGATCCCGCATCGCACTCTGCGCTGACAGTAGGATTCTCTCTCTCCCTCTCTCTCTGACCCTCTCCTACTCATTCTGTCTCTCTCTCAAAAAAAAAAAATAAACTTAAAAAAATATGTTTTTATATGGCCCAGTGATAACCAATACAGATACTGTGGTATACAACTTTTCAATTTTATTTCTCTGCTGATACCAGCTACCATTTACTGGGCATTTAAAGATTGTCAGGCATTGTGACAAGCATTTATTATGTTTCTTGTTTAATTTTTACAAAAACCAACAAGGCATGTACTGTTATTATTATTCCTACTTTTTTGATAACTGAGGCTTAGAAAGGTCTGGAAACTTGCCCTCAGCCAAGGTTCCAACCTACTACTAAAAGAACTGCTATCCTATGATCTCCGTGAGGCAGGCACTCTGTCTATAATCCTTCCTAGGCACTATAGTCCTAGGCACTATGTTGGGTAGAGGCTTAACAAATATGGTTCATTTTCATTTCCTCCAGTCTTCTCCATTTTTTCACTTAAATACAAGTTCCCTGGTTTATTAACTCAAGGTTTCTTAACTTGAGCAATAATGACATTGTTGGCTGAATGATTCTTTGTTGTGGGGACTGTCCTGTGCAACATAGGACATTTGAATATTTAGCAGCATCCCTGGCTTCTACCCACTAGATGCCAGTAGTGTTCCCCTGGTTGTGACAACCAAAAATGCCTCCAGACATTGTGGAGGGAGAAGTGAGTGCAAAGTTGCCCCCAGTTGAGAACTACTGCAGTTTAATAAACCTTGTAACAATCTCTGGAAACTCAGTCTGATTAGCATATACCATTAACTAAGACAGACCTTTTTCACAGAAACAATTCAATAATGATTACCTACAGATTTCCTTTATAAAGAGCCCTGTTAGGATTCTTGAAGGGTCTCTGCAGTTTCTGGAGATTCTGCATTGTTTCACTGTGTTCACCTTGAGGCTAACTTGCCAAATCCTCTTGACAAATGAATTTTGACAGAGCATCTCCTCAAATACTTTTATATAGATCTGAACCATCAGTCCTAGAGTCTCTTTTCAAATATCTCTTCTAGTAATTCTGGTCTTTCTTCTCATAATATTCTGTCTTATACTCATGAACCCAATTCATCTTTATTGCAGTTCTTTTGAGCTCTGATGCGAAATTCAAGCTCTCACCAAATGCTTTGTCTAACTTACCATGGTCCCCTCTGGATCTTTCTCAAGGAGAGATCTCCCTCTTTCAGCAAAAGCAGGGAAGTGTCAGCTAATTACGCCCTATGATCCTAGATTTGCCATTTCACCTACACTGTCAGGATGCACGGCCCTCACATAGCTCATTAAAAACAATTTTGATGAACAGCATAAACAATGACAATTAGCTCCTGTGACCTTCTAAAATCCATTTTACCTCCCGATTTTTTTTCACAGTAGTCAGACTGTTATCTATGGTGTTAATGGATTCACTTCTGTCCTTTCATGCCCTTGAACAACAATCTTTGTCTTTAACTATCAATATGTTATTGAAAAGGACTTCTGGGGGCACCTGGGTGGCTCAGTCAGTTAAGTTCCGACTTCAGCTCAGGTCATGATCTCACGGTTCGTGAGTTCGAGCCCCACATTAGGCTCTGTGCTGACAGCTCAGAGTCTGAAGCCTGCTTCAGATTCTGTGTCTCCCGCCCTCTCTCTCTCTCTCTCTCTCTGACCCTCCCCCACTTGCATTCTGTCTCTCAAAAATAAATAAAACATTAAAAAATGATAAAAAGAAAAGAAAAGAAAAAGAAAAGAAAAGGACTTCTGAATCTAGGCTGCAATGTTCCTCCTTTGACCTCGCAACTAAGGAACTGAGACAGAAAGACAGGTTATATTTGAATTTCTATAATTACTTTAATTGCCTCTATAACAAATACCATAAAGTTTCATTTAACAATAGGGACTATCTCAATCCATCTGACTTTTCCTCCATGCAATAAAAATTTTGTAGTCTAAAACACTGACTGGTTTGATGTCAATAAAAAAAGAAAAAAGAGACAAAAATAAATTACATGGTAGTAAACTTTCTTGGTCTTTCACTTTTCAACCTTATATTCTTTTTAAATTTTTTTTAATGTTTATTTTAGAGAGAGAGACAGAGAGACAGTGTGAGCGGGGGAGGGGCAGAGACAAAGAGGGAGACACAAAATCCAAAGCAGGCTCCAGGCTCTGAAATGTCAGCACAGAGCCTGACACAGGGCTCGAACCCACGAACGCAAGATCATGTTCTGAGCCAAAGTCATACACTTAACCGACTGAGTCACCCAGGCTCCCCTCAACCATATATTCTGATTTATCTTCAGTTAACATGGTGGGAAGAACTGACTATTAAGTGCACTGATGAAAATTGGTGCATAATAGCCTAGCCCATTAACACTGGGAGTATAATAGTAAATCAATACCATTGATAAACAAGATAAATTCTACAAATCATTAGGACAATGAACAGAAGCTGCTACAATAGACAAATCTGTACATTTCAACGGTTTAACTCAACAAATGTTTTTCACTCAGGTAAAGTCCAAAGTAGATTGGGCAGCTTTCCTCAGGTATGCCATTGGGAATATACCATGTCCAAGTTCATTTCACCAGGGGAAGAAAGGGATAAAGGAAACACATTAGCTTTTAACTGCCTTAGCCAAGAAGTGCCAGTAGTGAATTCTGTTCACAGGTCACTGTCTAAACCAGTCTGAGGATCCTAACTCAACTAAAAGGGAAGCTAAGAAACATGAGGGGCACATGGAATATCTGGTGAGCACTACAATCCATGTTCAAAACATTTATTTCTATCACTAGAAATAGCAATTTTTATATTCCACATAATAAAATATTACAAGCAATTAAAATTAAAAGCTAGACAAAAATATCACTTTATTACCAATAGTTATCTCCGTATGGTATAATTAGAGGTAGCTTGATGTTGTTCTCTATGTACTTTCTTATTGTCAAATTCTCTAATACCATGCCAAATACAGTAACAATATATTAAGAAGTTATATCCCCTACCTACCTAAACCCTGTGAAATTCAAAAAACTCTCAATGAGAGTTCTTTCTTCCATGGCAATCATAGTTATTTGCCTAAGTTCAGTAAGAATCTTCTCCTTTTAACAGGACACCATTGGAAATGCTGGTTATTTTACCAAAGTTTTGACTGGAATGTCATATTTGAGAGCAACATGCATAGACTCAGATATGACCATACAGCTTTCAGGAACTAAGATTGGCTTTATGAAGCAGGAAGCCAATAAAGCCCCTTGGAAATGTTGGCCTGATACGTTGCTTACAGAGTTCCCAGCAGCCTTACCAGGTGAGTAAAGAATGTCACTTCCTGGCAGGTGCAGGAACCTCAGGATGTTTGGGGGACCTCAAAAAGAGGAATTCACCTAAATCTACAGGTATTGCAGGCATGTCTTATGGCACAAGTACTTCGTGCAGCTTGGCTTCTGGCTACTAAAGGCTACTAAACATTCAATCTAGATTCCTTATAGAAAGTTCCAGCAAAGCAAAATTTAAAAGACCTGCATGGCCAATCGCTGTTCTTACTGAGCTTATGTAAGTAATAAGGCCAAGTTTGTTAAACTTGGACTTGTTTTACAAACAAATTAGTCTTGACTTGGCTGTCTTTGGGAATGAAGGTTACTAGAGAGACAAATTATGTATCAATAACGCACCTTTGTGGATGTTAAATTCTAGCTCTGATTGTCTTTAAATGTTTGTTGTTTGCCTAAGCTGGACAACTTGAGGTAAACTTCAGAGAGCTGGCTCACGTATAGACAATCTTTGTGCTTGTTATTCTGTGGGGATAGTAACAGGACCCCATAGACACAGAATTATTTGAACAACTGGGAAATGGGATGGACTCCCCCAACAACTGTATATGAAAAGCCTGTTCTCACTGTAGACCTATCAATAGATAAAGCCTATAGTGCCTTATTAAATCATTCACTTGAGGCTGGGTTAATTCATAGATCCCTAAGTGAATATGCAAACCATATCCTCCCTAAACCTGATGTGACAGTTAACAACCCATCCAATATAAACCCAGGAGATATGGTTTATTTAAAGGACTGGAAGTCTAATACAGCAGGGAATTTAACTCCAAAATGGAAGGGCCCTTACCGGGTCATCTTAGGTACGTACTCCCACTGCAGTAAAGTGAGAGGGGTACTCTTCATAGGTTCATATATCAAGAATAAAACCTGTATCTCCTTCACACGAAACCAATGAGCAAACTGATGTGCCTTCTTATTCCTGTGAACCTGTGGAAGACCTCAAATTTCTCTTCTAACAACAACAAAGGACTTGAGGAAAATTCTGATTAACTCTCAAAGGTCTTTTATTGAGGCTTCCCTTTCTCATAATATTCACCTTATTTTGTTGTCTTTTCCAGTGTCTTCCTGCCTGGTGACAAGACTCCTTCATTGTCATTATGTCTAGCTGACAGGTGATCCTTTCTACTCAAGGAGGTTCCTCTATATTGTCTACCATGGACTGGCTGCCTCTATTTTTGGTATATCAATACCCCAAATGACCAATGTTGACCCATAGGTAGGGCCATCTCTACACCCCTATTCAGCAGGAAGAAGTTACAGAAGAGAAGACCTTCTGCCCTCAGCAACCTTAAAGATTTAAGGGTCAAAATTTTGTGCTCTATCTTTCAGAGGGGAATGATGTGGGAAACAAAGGCAGAAGGAAATGGCAGATAAATTTCCTTATAACCTGCAGCCCATTGAGGCAGTTCACCAGGAACTCCCTACTGTCTTTATGTTAACACCTTGCTAAAGGGAAAAACAACCCTAGCTTGATACTAGCTGGGCCTCCAGTATCCTGTGAGTCTTCTTTAGTGTATGAAAATCCCTTTGGAAACTTCCTCTTCACTTGACCTCCTCCAACTCCCAAGTATATAATCATTCTCGCCTCACAGGTCCTGTCCCTGTGCTTTAATAAAATCACTTTTTTGCACTGGAAAAAAGAAAAAAAAAAGAATTTAAATCAATCCAATAAAACTAGAGTACAATCCACTTCAGGACCTTGTATATTAATAAACCCTCAATCACTGCATGAATGAATGAAAAGGGAACAGGAAGAATTAAATAATGAGATTTGTTACTCTTACTTGACAAATCTACTATAATGGAAAATTGAAATTCTACTTATTAATCAACAGAATCTTCACTTCCTATTAGAGAACAAGAATTTGATGAATAAGGGTTAGAATTATAATAGGTGACACTAATTGGTCAGTTACCATTAGTTAGGCACTGTGCTAAGCATATCACACTTTTTAATCTCATGTATTCCTCAAACTCGAATCTTAACAAGATTATGCTCATTTATAGGTATTGAAATTGGAGCACACAGAGTAGAAAGAGGGTTTGACATCAGATAGCGTGACCCTGGAGCCCATACCCTTACCCACTACCCTATACATGTCAATTATTTTTTGGCATTACAAAGTCATCACCGACACTTACCTTCTTCACAAGATTGCTAATGGAATATAGACTTTTAAGGAGATAGAACAGATACAGTAGATTGTGCTTAACATCCATTTCAACTTCTTTCTAATGAACCTTCTTTCCAGCAGAGGCTAGAATATTAAAATCGCATTTTCTAGACTTCCGTGCAGCTAGGTTTTTGAGTCTAACTTCCAGTCCACCACAGACATACTCATCTGGGATTTAGAGGGGAGAAGGGAGGCTGAGATCACAGCTTGTCTCTGCCATCAAACATGGTCATACGGGGATCTTCCTTCGCTGGGGCAGTGCTACCAAAGATTATTCCCTCACCTCATGAGTGTTGAAGGACATGATGAGGTGCATCCATTGGCTGGTATATACTGTAGCAGGCATAGGATGGTTCTGGAACCAGCAACAGTATGTGGAATTGCCTGATTATGGTGGTCTCCTTACTATAGTAGTTGGAGGTATAATTCTGAAGCTGGTGTCTTCCCAATGTCAAAAAAATTGAACAGAAGTCCATGAAACGTTACAAATGCATTTTAAAAAAATCACTGAGAGCCCTCTATTTGCCAGGCACAATACACTACTAGGAGGTGGGAACACTATGACAAGCAAAATATACATGTCCGTAGTTAGGGAGCTTACAGCTTTGTTGAGAAAGCAAAAATTAACAAAAATAATTATGCAAATATTTACAAACTCTAATTATTCAAAGTTCTGCCTGCTTTCATTTCTTCTTATTCGCAAGGCAGTGAATACCATCAGAAATGTCTAGACTTCATACTGACTTACAGAACGTTTAGTTCAGTTTATTGATCTTAACTTCAAACTAAAGTAAGTTACAATCAGGAGTTTAGATACCAAATAAAGACAAATTGAACGTGTAATGATGACAATGCAAAAATTCCAAGAAGACCTTCTTCTGGAAAATGGCTACAATTCAACAATTACGGTAAGCAAAACTATTCTCTTCTAAAGACAAAGAGAAAAAAAAATACAATCATGATGTCAGTGCTACAGAAAATAATTGGTCATATTGACATACTGTTAATGGAGTCTAGGTCTCTGGTTGAATAATATTGATTTCACTAATGTTCTTTCTAGTGTCAGCTCCCTTTCATTTGTTATACAGCATGCCATCTTTCAGCTTGGAAGGATTACTACTCAGCATTATGATGGCTAATGATTTGGCAACGGGTGTCTTCAGGCTCAGATCTTTTACCATATGGGGGGCTCAGTGAGTCATGTAAAAGATTGGATTTAAGTAAGTATGAAAAGATAATGACACTCAAATCATTTTTCTTTCTGATCTGAACAGATTATGGGCAATTACTGTATCACTGAGTATTACTGTAGCATTCAGACTCCCAGACCAAAGATAAAGATTTTGGTCATAGAGTCATATACTCTATGTCCTATGCTGTAAAAATGTTTTGTTTTGTTTTTTTTTTAAATAAATGGTGTGGGGTGCCTGGGTGGCTCAGTTGGTAAAGCATCCAACTCTTGATTTTGGCTCAGGTCGTGATCTCACGGTTCTTGAGATCAAGCCCTGCGTCTGACTCCATGCTAACAGTGTGGAGCCTGCTTGGGATTCTCTCTCTCCTTCTCTCTCTGCCTCTTCCCCACTCACGCACATGCCCTCTCTCTATCTCTCAAAATAAATAAACTTAAAAAAAATGAATGATGCTAGATATTTATGAAATTATGTCAGTCTTATTGCAAATAAAGCAGATTTAGATAGAGTTTAAGTACAACTGAAACATTATCAACTTTTGCTTGTTTTAACTTTTAATTACATAAGGAGAAAAAGGGGAAACACACACATATGTATACATGTATGTGTGTGTGCACAAGAGAGATACCTGAAATTTTTTTTTAATTTTTTTTTTCAACGTTTATTTATTATTTTTGGGACAGAAAGAGACAGAGCATGAACGGGGGAGGGGCAGAGAGAGAGGGAGACACAGAATCGGAAACAGGCTCCAGGCTCTGAGCCATCAGCCCAGAGCCCCGCCCAGAGCCCGACGCGGGGCTCGAACTCACAGACCGCGAGATCGTGACCTGGCTGAAGTCGGACACTTAACCGACTGCGCCACCCAGGCGCCCCGATACCTGAAATTTAATTATACAAAAATACATTTAACCATTAACAAACAGGAGCATCTACCCATCTCATTGTTTATTACTCAATATCTACATAATAAACACTAAATTGTTGCATGAATGATTATGAAACAGAAGTGCCATTTTAATTGGTACCACTGTAGTTCAAGATGATTCAGATTTTCATACCAGATTATAAGGATTAAAAGTAATTTGAGGGGTGCCTGGGTCACTCAGTCAGTTGAGTGTCCAACTCAGCTCATGATCCCAGGGTTGTAGGATAAAGCCCTTCAACAGGCTCTGTGCTGAGCATGGAGCCTGCTTAAGATTCATTCCCTCTCCCTCTCCCTCTCTCTCTCTCTCCCCCCTGCCTCTCTCCCTCCCTCCCTCTGCCCTTCCCCCACTTGTTCTCCCTCTCTTTCAAATAAAACAAATTTTTTTAAGTAATTTGAGTTAGCTAGCTCTTATTACCCAGATTTGATATTGAAAAACTCATACTTCCTGATTTTCCAAAATCTATACTGAGGCTCAATATTTTTTTTTAAGGTGAGGCAGTTCTATTTTCAGATAAATGAACATAACCTCAATAAGAGTGGTTACTTTTATTTTAACCCTTTTGGGGTGGAAATATTTATAAAGTATACAATAGTTTTTAAAAGATAGCTTTTCTTGCATCAGCTTAACTTTTTAACAATAAAACCTTTTTTAACTACAAAGGGTATTATAAACCTCTTGTCAAAAGGGGCAGTGTAGGGCATGCTGGGAGAGATTCTCCATGCTATGGGTTCACCTCTAGGAGATTTAGCCAGAGCTGCCCGGGAAAGGCAGACATGGTTCCAGACAATATCCAGAGTGCGCTAAGCCAGTAGTTGGGACATGGCAGCGGGAGAGATAATACCTACCATTTGTTGACTATGACGTATATGCCAGACTAAACCACATGCCACGTGTGTGTCAGATGTCATACATACATGCTATCTAAACTGGTAACAAGGGGTCCCTGAGTGGCTCAGTCAGTTAAGCACCCAACTTTAGCTCACATCACAATCTCACGGTTCATGAGTTTGAGCCCCGCATCAGGCTCTATGCTGACAGCTCAAAGCCTGGAGCCTGCTTTGGATTCTGTGTCTCCCTCTCTCTTTCTGCCCCTCCCCCACTTGTGCTCTGTCTCTCTTAAAAATAAACAAAACAATTTTTTAATATAAATAAGTAAACAAACAAACTTGTAACAACAGGGCATTATCATCCCCACTTTATGGGTAAGAAATCTGAGGCTCAGAGAGTTCACAACTATGACACATTGGAGCCTAGATTCGAGCTTCAGCCTGTGAGGCCCAACCCATCATATCCAAGGAGAGCTCTGTGTTCAAAGTGGGCAACTGTGTGGCTCCTACTGAAAGAGAGTCCCAAACTACTGGTAGACACTAATTGCCCTATTTTCTCTGCAGGAACAAGAATGGCAAAATAAACTGGAAGAATGTCAAAGCACCAGGTAAACAGGCAGGGTTCAAGCCAGAGTTCTGTCAAAGACAAGATTAGTATGGGGACTTGGACTTGGAGACACACATATCCAGTAATGACAGAGATATATCAAATAGTGGGTCTTTGGCAGCAAGACAATTCCAGAATCCCGCTGCTGGTTAACTGATTCTCCCTGAACACTCCTTGCCAGGACTGGCTTTGGGGACCAAGTGGTTGGTGCTGCACTAACGGGATAATAATGGCTACAGCTAACAGGACAGGGAGGGCATAGTTGGCACTTTGGTTATTGCACCATGACATCACAGGGATGCCAGAGAGGGCTACTGCAATGTGTAGCACTCTATGTCTACATGACATAGCTGTGCATCTCCAGACTTTTAAGTTTTTTAAGTGTTTATTTACTTTGAGAGAAAGAGAGAGAGAATGCACACTCACGAGCAGGGGAGGGGCAGAGAGAGAGGGAGATAGAGAATCCCAAGCAGGCCCTGTGCTGTCAGCATGGATTCTGACTCTGGGCTCAATCCCACAAACCGTGAGGTCATGACCTGAGCCGAAATCAAGAGTGGGATGCTTAACTGGCTGAACGACCCAGGCACCCCACATCAGGCTTTTCATAGTTTTTCTCCCCTCCCTGGTAGCCTACCAGTAGTCACATTTTGCTGTCAGTACGCCTGATAGTTTCCCCAAGTCTCCCCACCCGACCTCTCCAAAAATACACGTTACCAGTTCATTTATACACTAGAAAATTGGGAAACCAATCTTTTTTGATAGGGTACAAATCACACACAAATTATTGGTCCCATTCTTTCATTCACTCACTCAACAAACATTTCTTAAGCATTTTTAATCAAGAGTGGCAGGCATTGTGCAGGCCCTTTGAAAAGAATACCAAAGACCATGTTCTTGCATCTGAAGAGCTCATAAACCAGTGGGGATGGAGAGCTGGGAATACAAACATAACGCTGCAGGATGTCGCAGAGACTAAGAAAGTTCTGCACAAGCGTGAAAGCCACACAGAAATGGAAGCAAAGCCATCACGAGAGTCATGGAGGGCTATTCCACAAATCCATGGCAGGAGTTTCTTCTCTACAAGACCACAACAGGGACCACATCTGCCACCTACAGAATTTAAAAGCTAACAGCTAATACTGGCTGAGTGCTTACTATGTGTCAGAGATGTTCTTTCCACATATTAATTCATTTAGTTCTTACAACAACCTTAACATGTAGCTATCATTTTTATTTTCCTTTTACTTCTGGAAACTGAGCCACAGAGAAGGAATGTGCCAAAGGTCATAGAGCTAAGTAAGTGGGGGAGCCAGTATCTAAAACCAGGCTAATTCCGAAGCCTATACCTTAACCTCTTAACTATATTATTGCCCCAACCCTTAGCACGTAGAAAAGTGCCCAATAATTAATGGCCAAATTAAAATTAAATAAACTTGGTGACATGTTTTATTTGGCTAAAGGCCTTGACTTCCTTTCAAATTGTGAAGGCACAGATATCAGGGAAGCCACCCCAGTCACCCCAGATGACAGGGCATCAGTTAATTGTCAATTCAGTGAACAAACACAGTCCCAACTTACAAAACAGCCATGTTCCAAACCTTAATCTATCTTTGAAAATATTTCCTCAAATATTATTAATTGGGCCAAAGTGCCCTATCTAGTCACCAAAACTTACTTTAGTAAGTAAGTTCACTTTAGTCCATAAAGCTGCTAAAGTATCACACCTTTGTAATACCAGAAATCAAAATACCAAAATCCCAAAGGGAGCTTCTGGTTAGACAAACATTTTAAGTAAAGGCAAGAATTATATTTACTTTCCTGTCAATAAAAATAGTAACATTTATCAAACACTTATTACCTACTCTATATGTACGTTCTCATTTGTCTTCAAAACACCCTTAAAAGTATTCTTATTATTATCCCCACTTTGCAGATGCACAGACTAACACATAGGTAGGCAACTTGCCCAGAATCAGCCAGTCCACGGCAGATAGAGGATTTGGCTGAGGTATTTGGGCTCTAGAACACACACTCTTAATCATGGCACCACAGTGAACATCGGGGGAAACTTTTTTAAAGTAAATAGGTGGAAAAGCAAATGTCTAAGGTGAAATTCACTAAGCTACGGCCAATGAAGACAGGAAAAAAAAAAGGAGAGAGATTAAGAAAATATCTAGGAAATGAACAGTCATGCTGAGAGAATAAAGAAACATGGCAAGGAAATTTGGGATCAGATGGTTCCTGGCTCCATCCAATAGGCAGCCTTGAGCACTCAGGAATCTTGGGTGCTTCCAGAAGAAACAGAAAAACATGGAGAGCACACTTGATTTATCACTTTTAATACTGAGACATAGAATGTGTGGCCTTCCAGTTGCCCTCTTGTCCTGGCCACCCAAATGTTTACGGGTGGGTCTGAAAATCTGTTAATATAAACTATCCAAAATTTGTAACAACACACCTGCATTTGCTCTGAAGCAAAGAGGTCTGTCCTACCAACATTTATTTCATCTCTTCTAGAGAAGGTAAACTTCTGAGCATCCTCAGAGTGGGCCTGGGGCCTTCATTAATGTTTTCACCTGTATATAAAGAGTACTAGAAAAAAGCATATGCATAAAAAGTTAAATTCATATTGACACAGAGGCTGGGATCAAGTCCTTATCTCTGAAAATAAGACTCTAGACTCAAAATAATTATAATAGACAACAGTAATTTCTAAAGAATTTAATTAGCTGAATCAATATCTAATATTTTTAAAACATGCTAATTAACATCCAACTTTATTGGGTTTTAAGCCTAAGAAAATCAGAGCACTGCTTTAGAAAAATAATTATAATGCATGCATATGTACCAGCAATTATATTCTAGGGAACAGTTCAAAGTGTTTTATATTTACTAACTCATCTAGTGTATATATGTGTGTCTGTGTCTGCCTCTCTGTCTCCGTCTCTCTTTCTCCTTGTATATAGTATATACATATATTATATATGACATGCATGTATGTATATGTGTGTGTGTGTTTGTGTGTGTGTGTGTGTGTGTGTGTGTATATATATATATATATATATATATATATATATATATACAGACAAATGTATCCAGGTTGACAATATTTAATTTATGCTAATCCAGAGATAATCAACCTCAGCACTATTGACATTTGGGTCAGATAATTCTTTGTTTTGGGGGGGCTGTTTCATGCATTTAGTAAATTTAGCAGCATCCAGACCTCTATACAGATGCAGGCAGCAACTCCTAACAGTGACAACCAAAAATGTATCCAGACATTGCCAAATGCCCCCCAAGGCAGGGAGGAAAAGAGGGCAAAATTACTCCCAGTTAACAGCCAGTTAACTGATATACACTAATTCAATCTGTATATGCATATACAGGGCGGGGGGGGGGGGGCGGGTGTACACGTACATTTCTATCACGCATTTTTGGTTTGGGGAGAATGATGTATAAATGTATACAGAGACAAATATGTATAGATAGACAAATACATAAAATCTTTCAAGATAGGTGTTATTAATGGGATGCCTGGGTGGCTCAGTCGGTTGAGTGTCCAACTGTTGGTTTCAGCTCAGGTCATGATCTCACGATTCATGAGATAGAGTACTGTGTTGGGCTCTGTGCTGACAGCACAGAGCCTGTTTGGGACTCTTTCTCTGCCCTTCCCCTGCAATCTCATGCTCTCTCTCTCTCAAAAATAAATTAATTAAAAAAAAAGATAGGTGCTATTATTAACATACATATTTTATATGGGGCACCTGGCTGCCTCAGTTAATAGCACATATGACTCTTGATCTAGGGGTCATGAGTTCAAGCCCCAGGCTGGGCATAGAACTTTAAAAAAATACACATTTTACAAAAAAGAAAAGCACTAACCAGAGAATTAGCTTGACTATAAAAAGATTACTTAACTTGTAAACGCCAAAATTATTTCTTTTATAATAACCGGTATCTACTCAGTATAAAATAGTAACATCATGTTTGAGAAATTGTTTTGATAGTCAAAACTTAAGTCTTTCCTGATCTATTCTTAGGTCACATGATATAGTGTCAATACTGTCAAATCTTAAGGTAATAGAGATATACTCACACACACATTAATCAACACCGCACCTCGCACACGCATCACAAAACACAGTATCACACACTACGTAACACTAAACGGAAGGTCTCATACCCACATATGTGTGTATATGTATATTTATGTATATGTATTTTTATAACAATTTTGTAGAATTTTCCTGTTTGGAGAGAAAAATCCATATGGTTGGAATTTTTCTTGAATACAAATAATTTTCAAATAACTTATTCAGAATATAAAAAGCAGTCCTGACCACCTCTAGAATTGTGTCCCAAGCAGATCTCCTAGTTGATCCAAACACATACATGCCCTGCTTGTGGTAAATAATACCAAGACAGCACAGGGATATCCTCATAGCATTATTCAAAATGTAATCTTTTAAACTGACAGGCAGTTAGCAGCTCTTCAGAAAAGAATGGTAAGTATGTGGAGCCCAGAACACCAAAAAATATTGCAATTTGGGGGGACACGATCTAGTTTTCCAGTGCCAAATAACTCCCCAAATGCCGGTAACAGACCTCTCTCAGAGTGCCTCATCTCGAGCCAATAAAATCCTGCTGTGCTTTCCTTCAATTACTTTAAGCACATCCTTAGATTTCAGCAATATGATAGCTGGGAACCTGAGCCCTGGCTAACGCTGCCCTTGGCCACATCCCTTTATTAATTCATCCCAGGAGCCAGGATTGAGCTGTGCTGAGCAGAAGAGACGACGCTATTGTGTCCCCCCTGGCAAAAGGCAAGACAAGCGCAGGCACTTCAAACACAGAGATACACTTGTCCTGCCATTCAAAGAGAGCTGTTTGCCTGCTGCCCGAACTGCAGCGTGCCATAACACTGCATACAAAAACTCTGGAGCAGCAATCATTTTTAAGTGCAATTTTATTGCGGAAAGGCCTGAGTCCGCACCGTTGTCTCTTTACAAATGTCTGCTAATACACACTCCTGTCACAGACTGACAGGAGCTGCTATTTTACTTCCAGCAGTTAGGGTAGACCTCAGGAGAATAGTGATCTCTCAATGGACAGCCACAGCAGGGTCATTTCAAGACCTCGCTGCATTTTAAAGGTGTTATTTGTCCACACAGACATATAAATCATCGGGGAACATCTTTTCTGAAGGATGAGCTGGTCTGTAGGATTTCTGGATAATTCCAAGTGAATGAGGGCATGGTACATCTTGCCAGACAGCTAATTTAAGTGACCCTTTCACAATTATATTTCATAATAAAGGGACAGAAATTTTTCAAAGATCTTAAGCCATTGTTATAAAACCAATTTAATATAAGTGAATATATCTTAATATCTTAATAAATGTTGCTCCCAATAGTTTATTTTAATATAGCTGAACTATTAAAATAAGGCATTCTTTTCTTTTTTGTTTTTGGAGGGCAAGAAAACGTATAATGGAAATGTATTGTTATTGTGGTATCCTATAGCAACAACAGCAATCTCCTTGCCTTCAGAAGAACTTCCTTTCTTTGCAGAGTTTGAATTTGTTTACAATAAGCATGTATTAAAGAAGATACTTTGAGATGTTCTTATCAGAATAAAGAGGGCTATATTTCTCCTTGAGAATCTCAATACAATAAGTTCTTGAACTAGATACTACGTAAAAAATTTAGCTCATTGCTGAACTTTAATCTCCATAGCTGGACAACTGAAATTCTGCTTTTTGCATATCAATTAGATTTAGTTCTCATCATTCTACCTTATGGTGTCAACATTCACAGATGGTTACTCCAGGGATGGATGCATTTCAGTAACAGTTTGAAATGCCCCTGGGTAATAAAAAGTGTAAATGATTGCTGCGCCTTTGAAATAACGCAATCAGAGTGTTAGTGGCTGATAGGGTACAGCTGTGGACAAAGTCCACATTTGCTATTAGCATCCTGTCTGCACTGTGCATTAAAGAAATTTTAAAATATGTTACCTGAAGACAAAAAAAAAAAAAAACAATAAACGTCATTCACTACACTGGATTTTAAAACCACGGCGTGTTTTTAAAATTCACATTTCAGAGTAAGAAAAGCAAAAAGGTTAATTTCACAGATGCTCATCTTTCTGCCTAATTGCAGAAACAATATGGGGTAAAATGCTTGAATTAGAGGAGAACCTGAAATGAGATCATTTTAATTGGATACAGGATGAAGCAGGAGGTTTATCCACAATGCATCAGTATGCATGTTATTTAGTATTTGATTAAGTTGACTCAAAGTACCAGGCTATCCTAGACTGTGTACAGGATATCAAAGATTTTTCCTACTTTTAGAAAACGTAAAATCTACTTTGATAGAAAAGATTTGATGCATATAAGACAGTACCTAAACAAGTATTGGGTTATAAGCAGTATAGACAATAAGTAAACCACAAAAATTTGGGCAAAGGAAAGAACAGGAGCTGTATTCATTGGGAATGCTTGGTGGAGAAGGTGGTCCTTATGAGAAGTTAAGGCAGAACTGCTTTAATGAGACCAGTAAAGTGACAGACTGAATATGAATGTGGCAGACAAGAAGACAAGTTGCCTCAAGTTCAGGACTCACATAGAGGAATGGGGAGCACTGAATGTCAGACTGAGGATCTTGACCTTGACCTTGACCTGACAAGCCTAAGGAGGCTGCTGGCAAAAGGGAGGATTTATGCAATGTTTAAAGAACTGATCTAACAGTGTTAAGAGCAGTAATCCTTAACCCAGGGTACACATCAGAATCACCTGCAAAACCTTTCTACACTAGAACTTGCCTTTATTTTTTGAGATTTTTCAAATCACTCCAGAGATCGTGATTGTAATGGAGATCAGAGGGTGTATGTTTAAGAAATATTCAAGTAATCCTGGTGTGATTTCTGGCTATGAACCATTAGGTGAAGTTTAAAAAAAAAAAAAAGCAAAACAAAGCCAAAAAGAATTTTTTTTAATCCTCTTAGAATATGATGATATCCCAATGAGAATCTGGTCTGTGGTCATAGCAATGAAAATGAAGAAGGAAAAGCTGTCAAAGAAGAGTTCATGGTATTAAACCTAAGTAAATGGGAGAGTTTCAGTGGCTGACAAAATTAGGGGAATGTTAGTAATTGTGGGACATGAAGCCACTGAGTTACCATTCAACTGGCAAATGTGTCTACCAAGAAATAGTTATGTGAGAGGTCAGGGGCAGAAACGTGCCTCCTTGGCTAAAATACTGGAAAAACTTATGAAAATGAGTGAAAAAGAAGAGCAGAGGCAAAGGACTTAAGTCAAGCCCCTCTTCACAGAGTGGGGAGATACAGAGCATTTGGGGGCCCTTTGAGGAAGAGAAGTACGAGGAGAATGAGAATAGTGCCATGGAAGCCCCAGGGTGGAAAGTAATTAAAAAGCATTACATGTAAAATATTGAAAATATTTGCAATAGGTCCAAAATACTGAAAAAAAATTATTGACTTGTTTAAAATAAGGTACACAATGACCTTAAAGAAGCCCATTAAAAAATCTTAGAGATGGGGCACTTGGGTGGCTCAGTTGGTTAAGTGTCCAGCTCTTGATTTCGGCTCAGGTCACGATCTCACGGTTTTTGAGTTCCAGCCTTGCATCAGGCTCTGTGCTGACAGCACGGAGCCTGCTTGGGATTCTCTCTCTCTCTCTCTCTCTCTCTCTCTCTCTCTCTCTCTCTCTCTCTTTCTCCCAAAAATAAACAAATAAACATTTTAAAAAATCTTAGAATTGGGTGAGTCTTGAATCCACCCTCTGATGTCAAGTATTGGGAACCTGATAAACCTCTTAATTGATTTAATGTTTTTTAATTTCCTCTTTTGCCAGGGGGGCCTTGCTGACTAACTTGCTAGGAGCAGTTTTCCTACTGAACCTCTTGAACATAACTGAACAATCCTCTCAGATCCAGATGAGCAACCAAATCTAACCAGATGTGGCTGTGTATTTCTTTGACTATGTTATTACTATATTAAGTAGGTTTGATTTCTTTGAATAAACAAATAAATAGTAGGTTATGTTATACACCTATAGATATAACTCCTTAAATAGGAGAACTTATTCTCACAAGCTCATATCTCTGTCTTCTCTGGGCTGGACCCGAGCAGTCATGTTTATACACACAAACCGGTCTCCGTGGCTACAGCAGAATAGACCAGCTTCAAACACATAACCCCAGGTACACCAATCAATTTCACCCTCCCTAGCAGGTGGATTTGGGATTTAAAAACACTTATCTCTGCTAACTGCTTAAACTGAAGACATGTAATCTCAGGAACTATGGAGCATCCATCTTCCACCATGGCCATTGGGAAAAAGAAAAAGGAAAACCGGAGGCAGGGAAGAAAGACGTGAAACAGTGCAGGCAGAGGCAGGGATGCGCTCCACCCCTCAGAGTCTACTTGGATATTCCTCACTCCGTGACTCAGTGCACTCTCAGTTCTTTCAGGCTCCGCTCCTCTTCTTTCTTTCTCTGCTCCTTTCTCCTGTGTCTCACAAACTCCCAGAGAGTGGATCTGATCAAGTTTGATTAGTCATCACCCAATATGAAGTAACCATAATGTACAGTTACCAAGCCCAGGGATGCCTGGGAACATGGCGTCCCATTCATCTAGTCTTACAATAAATATTGTACAACTTACTATGTTTGGGTTGGCATATGCATTTCTCCAAATTCATAAAAATGAAAAATGTGCTTTAAGCAAAGCTGTACCATAATCCAATAATCATACTGTATACAAGTAATTAATGAGCTGTACCTGGTGAGCAGGCAGGCGGGCAGCCAGAGGTTCCAGAAGAGTCAGAAGGGCTGTCAGGGCAAAAAGACTGCCTAAGAAAGAAGGTGAATGGCTGTCCACTGGTGGAATCTGTGCAACTTCTGTGAGTGGCAGCTGTACGGCTGTGTGAGGTGCTCTGGGGAGAGCGGGACCCTGTACTTCTGTCTCAAAACATGCTACACCATCACCTGCCTTGTGCAGGTATTTCCAGTCATTTATATCAAGGCAATCTTATTATCTTTAAGCAACTGTGTCTCATACCACATTCCAACAACGTCACCATCATCTGTTTTGATGTCTACACAGAAGACAAGCCAGTGGACCCTACATGTTTAGGAGTATTTGCTGAAGCACAAAGACTTACCAGAATTGCTGAGAAGCACAACATAGCTTATATTAAGATTACAAGGAAGGGCTACAATTATATGAGTCAGTGAATTTACCAGGAATCTTGCCAGCCTTCTTGACCTATGGAAAGGGTTGTAACTCTTTAGAATACTATCTCTGAACAACAGCCTGCATATCTTATCTATTTCATAAAATAGCAAAGTACCTCTACTCTAGCAGGATATGGTAGTGTCACACACTTACTGCTGTCACAGACCGACCCAAGACACCTAAGTCAGGCTCTGCAGACCTGCACTGCATTACTTCAGTGGTGTCATTGCCATCACTACTCCTCAAAGTTATGTAGCACAGCAGGCCTGGAAATTACCATGGAAAAGCAACAATGTGAATTCAGTGATGTTAACAAGCAATGTACTTGTACAGCTCAAGAAAAGCATCATACCTGGGTGTCCTTTCAGATTATCATTTTCTCTGCTCAGCCCCCAAGCCCAGTTGTTGCAATCCCTACCTTTATCTACATGCCTCTCAAAAATTGATTGGGCATCTCCTAGGATCTTCCTGTTTGTACACAGCAAAGCCAGAATAAACTCTCCAGGTCAGGAAGAGTGTTTTTTTTTTTTTTTCTCCCTAGATAAAACCTTCAGAGAAGCTAAAATGACCTACTAGGACTATCAGGGAAATCCCAAACTAGTTACTTATTCTTTTTTCTTTTTCTTTAAATGTTCACTTATTCATTTTTGAGAGAGAGAGAGAGCAGGAGTAGAGGGCAGAGAGAGAGAGAGAGAGAGAGAGAGAGAGAGGGAATCCCAGGTAGGCTCTGCGCTGTTAGCACAGAGCCTAATATGGGGCCCAAACCCACGAACCATGAGATCATGGCTGGAACCGAAATCAGACGCTTAATGCACTGAGCCACCCAGGAACCCTGGATACTTATTCTGCTTACAGTTACATGATCAAAATTCTCCCAAGCCAGGTAAGGTCAATGTTTTGCCTTTACTCTTGTTTTGCATGCTTTTAAATTTGACGCTAGTCTTCTTTTTCCTGATTCACTTAAAACATCTTAAAGCCCCAACTTTATTGTTCACAACTCCAGCTTACTTTCTGGAAGTGCTTCTTTGACAAAGCATACACATTTTGTGGTATGAAACAATATGTATTTCTTGACCTCAGAAAAAAAAGGTTTTGGGGCACCTGGGTGGTTCAGTTGGTTCAGAGTCCGATTTCGGCTCAGGTCGTTATCTCATTATTTGGGGGTTCAAGCTCTGCTTCGTCGGGCTCTGCACTGACACCACAAAGCCTGCCTCAGATACTGTCTCCCTCCCTCTCTTCCCCTCTCCCGCTCGCGCTCCCTCCATCTCTCTCTCTCTCGCGCTCAAAAATAAATAAACACTTAAAAAAATGATTTCTCAGAGGCAAGGGAAACAAAAGCAAAAATGAACTATTGGGACCTCATCAAAATAAAAGCTTCTGCACAGTGAAGGAAACAATCATCAACACTAAAAGGCAACTGATGGAATGGGAGAAGATATTTGCAAACAACATATCATATAAAGGGTTAGTATCCAAAATCTATAAAGAACTTATCAAACTCAACACCCAAAAAACAAATAATGCAGTGAAGAAATGGGCAAAAGACATACTTCTCCAAAGAAGACATCCAGAGGGCCAACCGACACATGAAAAAATGCTCAACATCACTCATCATCCGGGAAACACAAATCAAAACCACAATGAGATACCACCTGACACCTGTCAGAATGGCTAACATGAACAACTCAGGCAACAACAGATGTTGGCGAGGATGCGGAGAAAGAGGATCTCTTTTGCACTGCTGGTGGGGATGCAAACTGGTGCAGTCACTCTGGAAAACAGTATGGAGGCTCCTCAAAAAAATTAAAAATAGAACGACCCTATGACCCAGCAATTGCACTACTAGGCATTTATCCAAGGGATACAAGTATGCTGTTTCGAAGGGGCACATGCACCCCAGTGTTTACAGCAGCACTATCGACAATAGCCAAAGTATGGAAAGAGCCCAAATGTCCACCGATGGATGAATGGATAAAGATGTGGTGTGTGTGTGTGTGTGTGTGTGTGTGTGTGTGTGTGTGTGTATAATGGAGTATTACTCGGCAATCAAAAAAATGCAATCTTGCCATTTGCAACTACGTGGATGGAACTGGAGGGTATTATGCTAAGTGAAAGTAGTCAGAAAGACAAATATCATATGACTTCACTCACATGAGGACTTTAAGACACAGAACTGATGAACATAAGGGAAGGGAAGCAAAAATAATATAAAAACAGGGAGGGAGACAAAACAGAAGAGACTCTTAAATATGGAGAACAAACAGAGGGTTACTGGAGGGGTTGTGGGAGGGGGGATGGGCTAAATGGGTAAGGGACACTAAGGAATCTACTCCTGAAATCATTGTTGCACTATATGCTAATTTGGATGTAAGATACAAAAATAAAATTAAAAAAACATTTTTAAATGATTTCTCTTATACTACATATTTAAAATATATATAAGGCTAGATTAAGTTGTGACTTATGTAACTTATTAATAAAGGTACATGAATTTTAACATACAAGAATATACAGATGTATAATGCTATCATTTATAAGAGAGCAGCCCATCACCACACAGTGGTGGCCAAAAACATTTATCAATGGCCAAAACCCAAAAATGTTTCCAATATTACCCAAGATCTATATTTAATACATGTTTATGAGCCAGATGACCAGGCTATATACAAATAGTCTGGCCCAGGCAGTTGAGCACCAGGAGACAGAATGCAACACAGTAGTAACCATGGCATGCTTGCAAATGACCAATTATTCATTTCGCATTAGATAATACCTGTTTCACATCTTTACAATTACAGAATTAAGTCTTAGTACGTTAAATTTTATCATTTTTAGAAAAATAATGGTAATCTCTGAAAGCTCCCAGAGGAAGGCTGTATGGTGATATGGAGGAGTTGCACCGGGAAAGTGCCTGCCTGCCAAGAGACTTTAACAGGGAGCTTAACTTGGTGAATCTGACATGATTCTGGTCACGAGCCGGAGACTAGGAAACTCGATCCCACTCCAGACTCATTCAGGCTCATGGATGCTCTCACATGTGAATTAAACCCCCAGGAGACTGATACACAAAACCAGAATAGACATTTATCTTACCATAAAAAATTCTGTAACTGCCAAGAGGTCAGAGAAGGACATCAGTAAGAAAATCACATTCTCTCCAGCAACCAGTTAACCAGGCACCAGTTGGAGAAGCATGGAATCAACATCAAAATGAGATATGCCTGATTCAAATGTAACTCCATCAGGCCCTGGAAAAGCAGTTTGTGTGTCTCCACAGCACAAGCCTGTCGACAGCGCTGACCACTATGCAGGCCAGGCAGGGTGCCCGCCCCTGCTCGGTGCGCACTGCCAACCTCTGCTTCTCGGGTTCTCTTTGTTCTCTGCTTCCCGTTTTAAAACAACCCTACCTCTGACTGCTACAGTCTTGATATAGTATTAAGACTTCTTTTCTTAAGACTGTAGACAAAGCTTGCTGACCTGGAGCCATTCTGTCTCTGAGATTTTTCCTTCTCTACTCTAGCCCTTTAATTGTTCATGTTATTCCCTACTTCTCAGGGCAGAGCAAGCACTTCACCATCACACCCAGGTACTTACTGCCCACTTTCACTGAGTTATTGTGCACCTATGCATGTTTCTAGAAAACCTGAAAAAGCTTTTTAAAAATGATCACCATAGAGACTCTAAAGAGGGTAAGCCTTGAAGCAGATGTTAAAACACAGAACAAAGAAATGGAGTGAGCAGCGAGGTGAACAACCAACTTGAATGATTTTAATCACCAGTCACTTACTTTTAAAGAGCATAGAAATTCTTGGTAAATCTTAACTACCCAGACACTGGAAATTTAGCTGTCTGATAATTAATCAAATATCCAAATGGTGGCTAAGGAAAACAAAAGAAACCATCACCCCACTGTCCTTTCTATGAAATGACACCTGTGGATCTCAGAATTCAGAATTCTCCGGAGGTGTTCCTGGGAACCTCCCAACCAGCCTGCTGTCCAGTGCCCCTCTGCCTTGGCCTCTCTGAAGTGCTGGTCTCTGGTTTCTCAAAACGCTTCCTGTGTTGGTCTCCATTTGTCTGCTCTTCTGGTCCCGTTCACAGCTTTCACAGCTCTCCCACCACACGGCTCTGGCTCTCCCTGCAGCCTCTGCCTCTGCCTGCCCTGAACGACTGTGATCCCCAGGACTCCACCAGCACTCTCGTCCTTCTTCCTCTACTTTCATCTCATTCGCTCCATGACTTCAGGAATGACTTACATACATGATTTGAAGCCACATATCACATAACCCAAGTAAGACACGTGTGATTAGTTCCTCATTGTTAATTTTCTTGCTTTTTATCATTAGTCAGTCTTGAGATTCAGAAGTGCATTTGCACCAGCCCATCACCACGGAGTAAAATCTTTATCAATGGCCAACAATGTTTCCAATATTACCAAAGACCTATTTCATACCTCCACTCTGACATCTCACAGTTCCCTTAAATTGTGTTCGAAACATTTTTTTTTTTCTTTAGTCTCGAATTTCTCACCAGCGTTCTCTATTTCAGTATATGGCCTCTCCATCCACCTGCTTTCCCAAGTTGAAAATCTAGAAGCCATCGTGATTGTGGTGGGGTACTTTGGCCAATATGTAAGAGTGACTATGTAACTAACAGTAATTGTCAACAAAAATATGCAAAAGAAAATTGCAAAGCTACTTGCTAAATAAGCCTGACAAATGACTGTTAACTTACACAGATGGTATATTAGGAAGAGTGAAAGGGAATAATGAATGGGTTATGAGCGACCTCTATTTATATGTGTGTGTCACTTGTAATTATAAATATGGAAAATTTATTAATTCCATTTTTCCCACTCAACATTAAGTTCTATGAGGGTAGGACCCCTGCCTGTTTTGCTTATCTCTGTATGGCGAGCACTTTGTACAGTGCTTCACCTATAGTAGGTGCTTAGTAAATGCTTGATGGTTACATAGTTGCTAACACATTAGCTCACATTAACTGAACACAATTGAGTTCTGCTTTGGTTTTGAAAACAATGGAGTTCTGCTTTGGTTTTTCTATCAAAATCAAAGCAGACTCAGAGAACACCAATAGACCATGATGAGGGAGCAAAATACAAACTAGCACACACATGCATCCCCACCCAGGTGGGATATGTCTGACATTCCTCAGATACTCCTTGCTGCCCAAGGACAAAGGAAAGGACAGAAAACAAATGGTTAAACAGATAAGAGTCTCCATCAGTTTACAAATATCTTAGTAAATTACAAGAAAAAGGCAATCTTATCAATAGTCTAATCTCCGGTAAACTGTAGACTCAGTTTCCTGGGAACCCCAGCATCACCCTCCCCTCCATAGTGATGTGGGGGACAGAGGCAAGAAGGAAATGAGAGGTAAAATTAAATTTCCTTATAATCTGCAGCCCATTGACAAATACTTGAGAAATGTATGACATTTCTCCAGGAACTCCCTACTGTCTTAATGTTTTGCTACAGTGAAAACAACCTTAGCTTGGTAATAGCTAGGCCTCTAGTAATTCTTTAACATGTGAAAATCTCTTTGGTAACTCCATTACTTTATCTCCCCCAACTCCATAAACCGGTCACCCCCGACACTTGCAGTGCAGCTCTTCTGGCCCATGGTCCTGTCCCTATGCTTTAATAAAATCACCTTTTTTGCACCAAAGACATCTTCAAGAATTCTTTCTTGGCTGTCAGTGCCAAACCCACGAACTCCCCCCATCACCCCTAAACCTCATCAGACAATATCAGTCTGAATATATGCCACCACAGAAACTAAAAGTTATCTAGTAAGATGAATAAGATTTTCTCAGCATATCTGTTGAGACTTCAGTTCATTATTTAACCAGAAATTTCTCTTTCTCACTAAATCAGAGACCTTGATTCTGATTGTGATTTTCACCTCAGCAAAACTAAATTGGACTTGAGGGTCATTTATCATTTTAAAAGACCCTTTCAATGATTTAACAAGTCTAAGATGTCAGCTATCAAATTTCCTAGGTATCAATTGATCAGGAAGGTAGGAGACAAGCAGAGAGGTCTAATCAAGATCAGACAAAAGAAGAAGAAGAAGAAGAAGAAGAAGAAGAAGAAGAAGAAGAAGAAGAAGAAGAAGAAGAAGAACCACCAAGAAGAGGAACTTCTTTGAAAACATTCCACACAAACACCACAGAAGGAAAAGCTGACTCTGTACTCTCTATGAGTAAATCTGACAACTCAGACCAGGTAAAGGTGAATAGGATATGAACAATTTATTCACGAGGATGAATGTTTGTGTCTATAAATGAATTATCGTGATCTATAAGTACACAAAAAATAGAAACCTGTTGTCTTCTGGCCCTTTGTCCTACACCTTTCTCCTTAAAGCCCTGCATTTGTAGACCTAATATGATAGGAAAAGATAGGATTCAATAGTCAGAGAGGGAAAGATTAGGACCTGAGGTCCCTGAGTAGGGAAAAACACATATTTTGGAACAATGCTGGTAGTGTCTGACACAGCAAAACCCCTCAGGTGTAAGGTTCCTCTTAAGAATGTAACTGATACCACCTACTTCCCCTCAGGTTTCCCTCGGGAATTTGACAAAAGATCTAACTGAAAATAAGTAGTGGACCAGAAAACGTCTGACGCTCAAGGACTGGTATGGCCGGCCATACACCACCCCCAATACGATGGAATTGAGCCGATCAGGAATGATCGCACCTAGAGCTCCCAAGCCAATAAGGGTAGAACCTGAGAAGGAACAAGAGGGAAGGGAAGGGAGGTGGGGACCAAAACCTTGTAAAACAAAGGCCCTTGCCTATAGCCACAGGTCCCCTCTCTGAAAGAGAGTTTTCATACTATTCTTCCTTTCTGATCTTATACTCTAATAAACTTCTGCCTGCTCATTTTGTGTCCATCTCTTCATTCTTCAAAGCGGCAAGACAATGAACCCTGAGTTTTGAAGTAAAAAAATCCTGCAACCATAATATTCACTCCAGTCTTAAGCCAAACAAAAAACTCACTGTCCCTAGCCCCTCAAATCTACCTGATCATCAAATTCTATCAGCCTGGTCCTCAAAGATCCAGCCCCAAAACTGCTTTCTCTGTGTAGTTACTGGCTTTTTGTGCTTCCATTACACATTATCTGAGTATCTTGCAAATTATCATGTAGTATAATAATTTTAGCATCTCTCTCTTCCTTCCCTCTTCTAAGACCAGGAACTAATTAAAGATTTCAGGATCTCCTGTGTAATAAGTGGGCTCAACATAGTACCTTGTAACTTAATTGGTACTCAGAAATCACTGTCTTTAAAAGAAAGAAGAAATGAGATTTGGGAACATAGACAGGATTTCTATAGCAAAAGTGAATCCTTTCTTTTCTTTCCTATTTTGTATCTCTCCATGGCCTTTTCCTCGGCCATTTTTTGTCATTTCAACACCAAGCACTACAATACGCAGAAATAACATACACATGGTAGCACTGATTAAAATATTGACAAGAATTAAAGAATACTGCTTTCAGGAAAACTCAGGTCTCCCTCTATGTCCATGCATATTACTGAACCATCAGGAGACAGCTAACTCTTTTCCTAGGTAAAAGATGTTGACACGGGCCCCCACCCCATACTAACTAATGCATCTTTCCATTCCCATCTTTCCATTAAAAAACATTTTTTTAATTTATGGCCTAGTATTGGATATAAAAGAAGAGGGCTTTGAGATGACTGATAATGTAGTTTGGACTCTCTCTTAGGGGAGTGGGGTGCAGGTAACAGAAAGGTGAGGGAAAGAAAGGGATTCTGAGTAGTTTGGATTAATATTTGATCTTTAATCTTTATGAAAGAAATAAGAGCTTAGCTTATTATATAAAAGGCTTCGGTAGAGGATAGATTTTTTTACAGTTATGAAAATAAATAGAAATTAACCTGGCTTGATTAATGCAAGCAATTACCAAGTACTATTACCACAAGTGGATTAATTTCAGTATGTGACATCTCCTGGTGATTCTTCACTTGGACCAGAAGAAGCCAGGGGCTATTTGACAAAGGTTTCTTGTATCTAAGAAGGTACATTTTGCTGGTTTAAACCACAGTTTTTGGCATTCACATCTACTACAGATTTATATCCTTATATATATTCTTTCTAGCTTAGCAAAAATGTTTTTGTGAGAGGGAAACAAGAATATTAGACTTTCCTAGCAAAAGAGCCATTGGTCTATTGTGATATGCTAATAGTCAACCTGGAAAGAATCATTTATGACTCAAGCTTCTATATATGCAATTCAACTACTGTGGATTCAATGATGGTCACAATTTATTTATATTTGCAATAATACAAGATTCAAGAACTAATTGTATTAGATGAAAATTATATGTAAGACCTCAGGATAGGGAAGATGTTCTTTTTAGGGGGAAGAGGAGACTTTCTTTAAGACACAAAAATACATAGGGGCACCTGGGTGGCTCAGTCGGTTTAGTGTCTGACTTCAGCTCAGGTCATGATCTACATCGGGCTCTGTGCTGACAGCTCAGAGCCTGGAGCCTGCTTCGGATTCTGTGTCTCCCTCTCTCTCTGCTCCTAACCCACTTGTATTCTGTCTCTGTCTCTCTCAAAAATAAATAAACATTAAAAAAATTTTTTAAGACACAAAAAAACATAAAGGAAAAAATTGATAAATTTACTTACATTAATTAAAGTTAGGAATTTTATCAAAGGACATCACAAAAAGAATGAAAAGAAAAAACAAGCCACTGTGTAGGAAAAGATAATTGCAGGAGCCTGGGTGGTTCAGTCAGTTAAGCATCAGACTTTAGCTCGGGTCATGATCTCGCAGTTTGGGTCATGATCTTACAGTTTGTTAGTTTGAGCCTCATGTCAGGTTCTGTTCTGACAGCTTTGTGCTGACAGCTCGGAGCCTGGAGCCTGCTTTGGATTCTGTGTCTCCCTTGCTCTCTGCTCCTCCCCCACTCACGCTCTGTCTCTGTCTCTCAAAAATGAATAAACATTAAAAAAAAATATATTTGCAACACATAAATGATAAAGAACTAGAATCCTGAATATATATAAAAAAATTCCTATATCCCAGTATAAAAGACAGATAACCTAATATTTTAAAGGGCTAAAACCTTAGATAGGCATTTCATAAAATAGGAAATTCAAATACACATTTGCAAAGTTGTTCAATCTCAGTAATCAGGGAAATGCAAATTAGAATTACAATGGGCTATCATTTTTTTTTCAACGTTTTTTATTTATTTTTGGGACAGAGAGAGACAGAGCATGAACGGGGGAGGGTCAGAGAGAGAGGGAGACACAGAATCAGAAACAGGCTCCAGGCTCGAGCCATCAGCCCAGAGCCTGACGCGGGGCTCGAACTCACGGACCGCGAGATCGTGACCTGGCTGAAGTCGGACGCTTAACCGACTGCGCCACCCAGGCGCCCCAAGGGCTATCATTCTATACCCAGCAGATTGGCAAAACTTTAAAATCTGACAATATCCAATAATGTGAGAATTCTCATACACTGCTGGGAGGTATATAAAATGGTACCATCACTTTGGAAAACATGATGAGGTTGAAGATAGGCATATACTATGCCACAGAAATTACACTTGTAGAAATTCACAAACTTGTATATGAGATTATACGTGCAAACTATTTTTTTTTTAATTTTTTTTTTCAACGTTTATTTATTTTTGGGACAGAGAGAGACAGAGCATGAACGGGGAGGGGCAGAGAGAGAGGGAGACACAGAATCGGAAACAGGCTCCAGGCTCTGAGCCATCAGCCCAGAGCCCGACGCGGGGCTCGAACTCCCGGACCACGAGATCGTGACCTGGCTGAAGTCGGACGCTTAACCGACTGCGCCACCCAGGCGCCCCTACGTGCAAACTATTCATAGCAGCACTCTTCATTATAGCCCAAAGAATTAAAGTAACCCCAAAATCCACCAACCAAAGAGTAGATAAATAGGACAATGGAGTACTATATAGTAATTAAATAAAACAACCACTGTTGCATGCAATGACCAGGAGAATATCACAAAAAATGTTAAACAAAATGATATGGTATGAAAGAACATATACAATAGGATTCCATTCGTGTAAAGTTCAAAACCAGACAAAATCTAAACCACATGTGGTAAAACTATTTAAAAAAAAAAGACAATTATTATGACAAAATTATGGATTACCTGGAGTGGGGAGAGTTGCAATGGAGGAGGGGCACAAAGGCAGATTCTGGGGTGCTCATAATATTCTATTCCCTTTGCCTAGGTCGTGGCTACACAAAGAGTGGCTTTATGTTATGTGTTTAAAGTGTGCTTCCTATTTGTGTGCTTTTTCTGTATAGAAGGGCATATTTCACAGTTTAAGCAACTTTTTAAAAAGGTTATACAGACAGGTAAGACTAGATGTTCTGGAAACTGGATGGGAGGAAACAAAGGACAAACAAAAAATATCATCAGTAGAGAACAACTGCCATGAAGAAATATAAGGCAGGAAAAGGGCAATGGGTTGAGCAGAGAGAACTATTTATAGCCTACAAAATCAGTATCTCCACAGCTACAAATGGAGTGCTGCTGTGGACACAAAAAGGCAATGCAAATTGAATGCACAATGAAATTTCAAATTGTGCCGCATGCAAGATTTCATAAAATCCATAAAAGATGGTCCCAGTGATACCCAAAGTCCCTGATAGTTAAGTATCTGGAAGTGTTAGCCAGTTAACCACTGAAGAAAATAAAATTTAAAACACAGTCTATATTTTGGATGCTTCTTAAGAAAATTTTAAAGATAACATGCTTTTTAAAGCCTTGGAAAAGTTAATGAAGTCTTCAAATTTAATGTGAGATCCGAAGATCTGAGATGTGAAGTTAAGGCTGTGTGTCATAAATAACAATAAGCCATTCATTTTTAATTTGAAGAATTCGTTATTTTTATCAACATTTCCGTATGTTTGTATATTTCAAGAAGAATTCCAATCAGTGCTTTTTCTTTTCCTGCTTATTCACACTATGAAGTGTTGGTCCCAATTTTTAAGTGAACTGATTTTATTTTTTCTGTAGGTAGCTGTTCTCAGGTAACAAAGGTCCTGAAAATGCATTAAATTTTAAGCCCTCACACTCACACCTTTCTGTTTAATATATTAGAATATTAAAATTCCAAATGATGGTTCAGCCCATCATTTTTGAGCTACAAAAAGGCAGTTTCATAGGATTTGTCCTAACATGCGACCTCTGCAGTCTAAGCTGTGTCCTGTTTATGACACAGTCCTGCCTTACAGTGCTTGAAGAGCTGGACATTATATGGAAAAGGTATGTTTTTCATAATAACTTTTCCTCTCTATTTAAAAGGAATCCTGGGGCGCCTGGGTGGCTCAGTCGACTTAAGCGTCTGACTTCAGCTCAGGTCACGATCTCGCGATCTCGTGGTCCGTGAGTTCGAGCCCCGCGTCGGGCTCTGGGCTGATGGCTCAGAGCCTGGAGCCTGCTTCCGATTCTGTGTCTCCCTCTCTCTCTGCTCCTCCCCCATTCATTCTCTGTCTCTCTCTCTCTGTCTCAAAAATAAATAAACGTTAAAAAATTTTTGTTTAAATAAAAAAAAATAAAAGGAACCCACTATCTTCTGTTCAGCAAACTCAAAACACTGATGAGGATGATATTATTTTTAAACTAGACTATGATTGAACCCGTACACTGAACAAATATTTGTTGATCACATACCATGCACTAGCACCTAGAGAGACAAAAACAAGACAAGGATCACGGACTCATGAAGCTTACCAACAACAGGAGGGAGAAAAAGGTAAGAAAACCAACATGTTCAGGACATGTGTATGGCAAGTATTATTGAAGTCTGTCCAAAGCAGGAGGTATCTAAATCAGATTTCTCACTGGGCATTACAAATACAGGATTTTGTTCTGAGATACCATTTCATACATTTTTAGCTTACAACCAAAAACACAACAAATTGGCCAAAAGCAGATATCTGGACAAAATAAGTCAGAAATGTTAATTCCTAAAACGATATGAATGAGATAATAATAACTTGAATAATTCCATCTTCTTAATTTTAAGTTGGACACTTATAAAACAGCAGTGTAAGATCAAAACACTGTCTTGTTTGAATTATAAATTTTCACTTTAAAACGGCAGATGGAGCACCTTATGTTCACAGATGGAAAGCCAAGGGCTCAGAAAAGGTAACCACTCAGCCAAAGGCAAAGAAGCAAAACAGAGAACCATGGTTCTGAACTTTTATTCCCTCCAAAGGTAAGAGAGACTTTGAATTTCAAAGACTTTTACAGAAATAGAAGGTAACTAATATAAATTTCTCTAATGTGTTTTCCTTTTAAGGAAACATATACATTCTAAGAAAGATTTCAGTAACACTGAAAAATTTTGAGTTTCCAGTTAGTGAATTTAAGTCACTACATTTCCTCTGCTGTATAACATATTGATGATGTGGTTGCAAACATCTTTTTTCTCAGTTCTGCTCTCTCCAATGCCAAAACTATACACACTCAAGCATGTAACCCTGTAAGAATGAGGAAATATATGGAAATTGTATTCATTCAAAGAAACTAATATCCAAGATTTTGCTTCTTATTTGTAGACCTAGTTCTTATAAACATTGAATCCAATAGATAGTCTGCCTAAAAAATAAAGATCCTCTTAAACTATGGCACTTCTTTCAGTGGAAGCAGTGACACACAGTTTGATAAGGCAACAGATATGCACACCAAAACCACCTGACAGGAAAGGAATTCTAAATAGTTAAACAACATGAGGGTTGTTCACCCTTATTAATAATTTAAAAATTCAAAATACTATGTATGGCATAACATGTTTTACCTATCCAATAAGTAGAGGTTTGGGGAAAGAAGGCATAGATTTCTGTTTCTTTTCTTTTTTAATGTTTTATTATTTATTTCTGAGGGGGTGGGGGGCAGAGAGAGAGGGAGACAGAGGATCTGAAGGAGGCTTTGTGCTGACAGCAGAGAGCCCAAAGCGGGGCTCAAACTCGCAAACTGTGAAATTATGACCTGAGCCAAACTGTAAGATCATGACCTGAGCAGAAGTCAGATGCTCAACCAACTGAGCCATCCAGGTGCCCCTAGATTTCTGTTTCTTATGTGTAACAGGTCAATAACACTTATGACTGCAATTCCAGCATTTTTCATAATTTACATTTCTGATCACATGTTTGTTCCTGTTAATACGTCCTCAGAGTAATAACAGACTTCACAAGGTCATGCCTAGGAAGATTTCCCATTTCAGTACCATGAAATGCTTCTTGGAAAACTGAGGGCCTTTTGACTTGATTTACCAGATATTTCTTGGTGAAATTATGCATCTTACCAATGGAAGAATATTTTCTCTACCCTCAAATTAAATATTCAAACTTTATATGATCATTCTTGGAGCTGCTTTGTACTCAGCCATTTATTCAAAATTGAGTGCTTATGAATGAGATAAAAAATTTTCATAAAAAAGTAACAGCATCCTATCACAGTATATAACAGCATCCTATCACAGCTGACAGACTTCCCATTTGCATCTACCCATCTTCCCTTTTCCCTTGAGTCTATTCTTTTTCACTAAGCTATTCAGTCTAAACAGACTACAAACAAGGATACATAGCAAAAGTGGTGGCAACAATAGAGGAATAATGGTCTAAACATCGCAATATGGAAGAAAAAAAGAGACTATGCCACTGTCTCTGGAGTCTTAGGTTAAAGGATGTGGGAGAGAATGAGCAATGTCTCCTACAAAGGGCTGCAGGAGAATACACGTAAGGCCAAGAAAAGGAGATGGAAAGAATATTCCAGGAAGAGATTAAGGTACAAAAAAGTTTGCTTACCATGGAGAAGGGTAGGTAGAATAAGGGGGTGTGCAGAGTAAGAGAATGGGTAAGCAGAAAGAGACTTGGCTGAAGGAGGGGACACAGGGCTTTAAGAAGGTAAGAATAAGAGAAAAGAGGAATAAAGGATATTCAGATCAATTTTATTACAGTCTTACATGTAGTCTTTCTTTTATTAGGCCACAGAGAGGCATATAAATCTGTTATATTCTTGACTTTCAGTCATTTAAAAAATATTATATCTTTATAAATTTCTCTGCCATGTGAAAGGAAAAAAAAAACACAACGAACTCCATCTTTGCCATAACAGGAAGAAAGCCAGTGAACCAAGTAACTCATTGTAAGTATAATTATAAACACTTAGCATTGTTTTGAACGTGAAAAAAAGAAAAGCTTTCGTTTAACAGTTTTTCATCATCTCGAGAAAGAATTCATCCACCATTAATTTTCAGGGAAACATGATGCTGCTTGGAAGAAGCCCAGAGGATCCTGCTGTTAAATCAAGACCCATGCAGGAAAAAAAATTACCCACTCCACAATAACATGGCATGTAACACAAAGGCAGTGGTGCTTCTCCAGCAGGGAAGGGCCCCTTCAACACAGGGACTCCCACCGGCTGACTTAATTACAGTGCAGCAAGGCAATCCGCTACAAAGAGTGCAACCCAAAGGAGGACTGCTAAGATCTGTCCCAAGTACTGGGACAGATGGTTCTGCTGCTTTTCATCTGGTAGGATATCTTCTAGAAAAATCTGAAAAATGGATATATGCCAGCTAGTTTTCCACTACCAATATTTTTTAAAGCCTACCATATGCTACTATAAAAATAATCCTTAACTTGAGAATCAATCAGCAAGTATTTACTGAGCCATGACTCTGTGTAAAGGGAGAGGAAAAGGTCTAAAGCAGCTTACCATCTAGTTTAGGGACAGGGATTAAACTCTGATTTAATTTAAGAGGTTCTGATGTTTTTTTTCATCATGCTGCACACGAAAAGAAAAAAGAAGAGCCCATAAAAGCACTGCCTTAAAATCTAAAACGACAACAAACACAAATTCACAGAAACAGCATGAATCTACATTAGAAAACTTAGCCTCAAACACAGATGGTGCAATAATATCTAATCCAGCAGGCAAAGGTAACACTGTTGTTAAAAGCAGTCACTTTACAGCAACTACAGGGCATATGGCAGATTAGCTCCCTCAATTATGTAGTTGTCATATAGTTTCTAAACAAGAGCACTGAGCACGTTCTCCAGTACAAAGTTTTCAAGAAAACAGAAATTGTGGGGCACCTGGGTAGCTCAGTCACTTAAGCATCAGACTTCAGCTCAGATCATGATCTTGCGGTTCATGGGTTCGAGCCTGGCGTTGGGGTCCATGCTGACAGCTCAGAGCCTGGAGCTTGCTTCAGATTCAGTGTCTCCCTCTCTCTGCCCCTCGCCTGCTCACTGTCTAATGATAGAACTGCCTCTCTGTGTGTGTCTCTCTCTCAAAAGTAAATAAACATTAAAAAAAAAAAAAGAAAAGAAAAGAAAACAAATTGCACTACACACTTACTAAGGAAAGACCAAGCTATTACTGCTATGCTGTTATATAAAATGAATACACATGCAGCTTTTCTGAATGCAGAAAATTCTACTTCCTGGTCCCTTTAAAGTCTATGAATTAATAAAAATCACAAAATCCTTCATTCTTTTTGTTTTTTAAAGCAGGCTCTATGCCCAGCCTGGAGTCCAACATGGGGCTTGAATTCACAACCATGAGATGGAGACCTGAGCTGAGATCAAGAGTCAGACGCTTAACTGACCAAGCCACCAGGTGTCCCATAAAATCCTACATTCTTATGTGTGAACATACAATAATACCATCTAAGAAATTTAGTTAACTTATAATTTCCATAGCATGTATCTATACATATATAAATATGTACATATCTTCATATTTAATACTCATAACAATTTTATGAACTAAAAAAGCACAGGTCAATGAGTTTGAATAAACGTATGTAAAGCACTTAGAGAACTCCTTGACACACAAGCAGCACTATGGAAGCCCAAGCTATCATTCCTACCATTACAGTATTATTATTGTTGTTGATATTAGTATTATTATTATTATTAATTATTATTACTTAAGAATGCAAGTTTTGAAGTCATACTGCCTGACTCAAATTTTGGTTCTGTCATGAGACAAGTTAATCTATCTGCGTCTCAATTTTTCTCATTCATATAATGCAAGTAATAATAAAAACATATACTTCACAAGCTATTGAGAGTGAAATAAGAAGGATGAAGTATTTAGCACAAGACTCTGTGCACGGTAGATGGCAAACACAATTTAGTGATTTTTACAGCTTAAATGTTTGGCCTTGGTCTCCTAGCCAGGAAATAGGGAATCTGAATTAAAACCCGAGTCTCCTGATAAAGTTTAGAGCACTTTCTACAGCCACACTGCTAGAAAACATCAAAAGAGGCCATTTAATTGAATAGATACAAGTACTATTATGATACAGTAACAAAAAGTAGCATTGGTTGCATTGTGTACTGGGTAACACTGAGTACCAAAGGCTTTCTAGTTTGTACGATAATCCAGTCAGATACCCTGGTAGGACATACACCACCAAACACACTAGCTTCTTTTCTTTCTGCTAGGACATTTACCTTCTTGAAAAGTATAGAAAAAGTATACAAGCAATGAATCACTACAATAAATATTTGATAGTATTACTTCAGGTCGCAAAAGCAAAATAACTTGTCAGTAAAGTGACCGGCTTTAAAATACTGAGTATTCAATGAAAACCAGAGTCTTCATAAACCTAAACAGTGCTTGCTCTAGGTCCGTGTATCAGTGGCCACTTTTGGACCCATAAGCAAAGCTGATAATAATGCTCCTAAATAAAGAACTGGGGTATGTTTAGCAAAGAACTACCTCCTTCATTTCTTAAGAATGTTCAACCCAGGCACAGAGTGGTCCAAGTCAGTATGGCTGGACTTCCTTCTAGAGAGATGATGGTTCACAGCAAGACTATGAGCCTGAGGGTCTGGAGGAGGAGGAAAGGGGGATCTGGAGAAAGGGAAGTAAGGGGTGACTAGTTACTCCCTTTTCTCTATTCGGTTTTCCTCCATTCTCAAAATTCACTCAAAAATTCGTCTATTCATCAAAATGTCAAGTTCAGTGCTTGGTGATATAAAGTTGAATACAATACAAAGAATCTAGTATAGAAAACAGATACAAAAATCAAGAGTCACAGAACAAGGGAACATTATAGTTCCCTGGGGTTTTACAGGACAATACAGAAAGACCTCAGCTAACTAGCTAACCAGAACATATACTTTCAGCAAGGATTATGCCAGGTGCTCCTGTATATACTATCTCATTCAAAAATCAATATCAGTCCTATTTACGGTTCCTGTTCAGTAGATAAAGAAATGGAGGCTTCAAGACGTGAGAGGTAGAACTCAGAATGAAATGGAGGCCCTCTTAATCCAAGTCCTGGGCTCTCTAAGGCACTATGATGCTTCTCTACCTCCTCTACTTTCTCATTCTTGATTTTCCTTTCTCCTTTGTTTTTTTTCTCTAGAAAGGCAAGAGAGTGTCAGCATCTAAATCAGAAGTCAAACTCAAACGTCAATAGGGAACTGACAGACGATGTAAATGAGGAAAATAGACAGAGGATATGGACGACATGGAATGGGGAGGGCTGTGGCAAACTGGAGTTGCATGCCCTTTCTGAAGGGCAGGTGGGCCCGGGATTTTGTGAAATCTTCCAATTTTTTGAGAGAGTTCTGCAATCCAGTCTTTTTATATGACTCTCATTTTTTAAAAAAGAAGCTCCCTAAATCAAATGCTTCCTAATCACTGGGCTGCATTGTGCCTATCAGATAACGGTTTGCAATCTCTGCTCTAGATGACAGGTGGCCAATCTGACTGGCATTGCTCTCCGTCACTGTGGTATTTCACCAGTAGAGTTTAGAGTTTAACAACCAAGCAATCATTGCAAAGCAAGCCAATGGACGGTGCAACTGTTGCTACCAGGATTTTATCCTAACTCTGCAGTATTAATGGGGCAGGCACGTTCAGTGACAAAACTGCAGTTATGAGAACAATCTCGACATCATCTGTTCCAAAATCCATCAAGTGCCTGACTCACTTCCTGGACCCCCCTTAGCAAGTAGCTTTTTGGCTTCTGTTTAAACATCTCCATTAGCCAACAGGGAAGTCTCTCTCTTCAGAAGGCCTGCTAATTTTCACTCTACTCTTAGTCTCCCCATATGGAAGGTCCTTCTTCATATTAAGGTGAACTCTGTATTATAACTGCCACCCGTTTGTTCCTGGATCATTATACCTAGAGCACAAATATCCCAGGAGTAGATGGATTCACATTTATCGTCACAGCCTCGACAGTGTTTCATGAGGCTAGTACACTTGCCTCCTTGCCCTTCAAGACTATGGAACAATCTACAATGCAAGTGAGTCAACAAAGATCCACAGCAGAGGGAAAGAGAAGTGTTCTTTCTTCGAGTCATGTTTGTTTGTTTGTTTGTTTGTTTGCTATAATTCCAATTTAAGGATATATTTATGCCCTTGTCTCCATGTTCCTAATCCAGAATTTACACATTGTGTCCTATAAATAATTTTTTTTAATCTTTAGTTTAAAAGATACATCCATTTTGGGGTGCCTGGGTGGCGCAGTTGGTTAAGCGTCTGACTTCAGCCAGGTCACGATCTCGCGGTCCGTGAGTTCGAGCCCCGCGTCAGGCTCTGGGCTGATGGCTCAGAGCCTGGAGCCTGTTTCCAATTCTGTGTCTCCCTCTCTCTCTGCCCCTACCCCGTTCATGCTCTGTCTCTCTCTGTCCTAAAAATAAATAAATGTTGAAAAAAAAATTTTTTTAAAAGATACATCCATTTTGATAACTAGATGGGGTTGGCTTCACAGAATATTGAGAGTGTATATGGTTAGTTTAATTTCATAGGAAGAAAATGATTTAACATTTTAGCCTTTAAATGAAAACTAAGAAATATGGCTATACACCCAATGTGTGTCATGAAATGGAGCCAACTTAATTCCAGTAAATTACATCATAGAGCATAATAACTATAGGATGATGCTTGTTTATCTACCAAAGTCATGAATCCTTTCCAAATGTTAAATGCTTTTGGCACACACATTTTTAAATTCTTTTTTAAACAGAGCATCAAATTGAAGTCCACAAGAATTTGAAAATTCAAAAATATGGAGTAGTTCATCTCCTAAATTTAATTGTGAAATTTCCTCCTCCTTCATTTTCGTATCTCCTTACCATATGATTTCTTTATATTCTTGACTCCTTATTAAAAACAAAACCAAAAGCCGGGCACCATCCTAATTTCTTGTTCTTTTGCTCTCACATCCAATTAATGAGCAAGTCTTTCAACATCCTGAATCACATCATCCCGCCCTCTCCCTGGGTAGATTCTCCCCAGTCCAGGCCACCGCCATCTAATATGGGAACTGGTGCCACAGCCTCCTAACTTAGCTCATTCTGTCCACAGTCTGCAAGGAAGAGCCAGAGTGATCTTTTTAAAACATTTATCAGATCACATCACTCCAGTGGCTGCCTGTTATGCTTAAAATAAAATTCAGGTTTCTTGCCAGGGCTCAAGGGCCTGGTTGCCCTCCACCTCCCCATCCGAGCCTTTCTAACATCCCCTTCCCCAACTTCCCTCCCTCCCAGCTTTCAGAGGCTCTAGGTGGAGGGCGGTAGTGGCACCCTGAGGGGAGAAGCAGTGTTTGAAATACGTGAGACTGTTTTCTGTTTGCATTTCTTTTCTTTGTATTTACTTAAGTGGAGATACAATTGACAAACAACAATGTATTAGTCTGGGGTGTACAATGTAATGAGTTGATATATGTACATATTGCAAATGATTACTACAATGAGTTTAGTTAACATCCATCATATGGTTACAAAGTTTTTTCTTGTGATGAGAAGAACTTTTAAGATCTCCTCTCTTACCGACTCTCAAATATGCCATATAGGACAGTTAACTATAGCCACCGTGGGTCTAGTGAGTGCGTTTTTGTAATCACAGTGACTTGGGAGGGGGCACTACTGGCATTTAGTAGGCAGGCCAGAGATGTTAAACATCACGCAACACAAGCACGGTTCTACACGACAAAGGATCACTGCACCCAAATGCCAGGAGTATCGCTGCCATCTTCACAAACACCAAGCTCATTCCCACATCAAGGTCTTTACATTTGCAGGTACTCAGCCCAACACACTGTGAAATCTTTTCCCAGCTTGCTCTTTCTCACGTGTGGGACGGGGACGTCATCTCCTTTGAAGATGGACCAGCCCTCATTTCTAAAGTAGACTACCAGCATTCCTGACAGTCTTTTTATTTTTTCTTTTACCCTGCTTTATTTATTTTTTAGCACATATCATTATGCAAAATTTACTTATTTATTTACTTACTCTTTTATTGCTTTTCTCCCCCTCTGGTGTGTCAACCCCCTGAGAGAATTTGTACCCCCGGCACCTAACAATGCCTGGAACGTAGCAAGTGTTCAATAATTTTCTGTGAAATGAATAAATGTCTACAATAACTTTTCTTATTTAGAATCAGGAATGAACAAAACTTCATTTTGAGGTACAGTGGCACTGACCCATCATTCCACGGCACAGAGAGGTAACAGTAAATTTTTAATGCTCCAAGTCACCAATTACCTCTTTCACAGAATGTAAAAGGGGGGGAGGGGCTTATGGGCACCATATTTCTCTAAACCTCACAGTAAATGTGCTACTTCTGACTAACATGGTCAGTAGAGCAGGGGAGAAGCACTTCCAAGGGCAAAAGTAAATACGTGGGTGGTAGTCCCTTTACTTTGATGGGAACAACTCCCAAATCCACCAGAAGAGAGAATGAGAATCACCTTTTGTTAAAAGTGCTCACAAAATATATTTTCTTTTTTTTTTTTTAATTTTTTTTCGACATTTATTTATTTTTGGGACAGAGAGAGACAGAGCATGAACGGGGGAGGGGCAGAGAGAGAGGGAGACACAGAATCGGAAACAGGCTCCAGGCTCTGAGCCATCAGCCCAGAGCCTGACGCGGGGCTCGAACTCACGGACCGCGAGATCGTGACCTGGCTGAAGTCGGACGCTTAACCGACTGCGCCACCCAGGCGCCCCACAAAATATATTTTCAAGACTCAAAAGAGTTGAAAAATAATGTAACGTTACAAAATTATTTTTTAAACACAGTTTAGGAGCACTAAATCTAATGTTCAAACCAGGTCTATGAAATGAACTAAGGGAGAAGGGATAAGCGGGGATATGTAGGATTACATTTAGGTTTTATAATATGAATTTATGAAATGTATAGAAGCATTATTTAATTAAACATATAGTAGTCTGTTAAAGAAGAAAGTATAATTTGATTCCTGTCATGTTCCCCACATACATGACCTATATTTGGATAGGGTCTAGAGTAGGAGATACTAAATGCTAAGTGCTTTTCTTTGATAAGAGATATTTGGGGACTGGTATACAATGACCTAGGATTTGTGTGAGATTGTTGGGCCCAAGTGCTGTGTGCATTTTATATTCTTTTTTTTTTTAACGCTTATTTATTTTTGAGACAGAGAGAGACACAGCATGAATGGGGGAGGGGCAGAGAGAGAGGGAGACACAGAATCGGAAGCAGGCTCCAGGCTCTGAGCCATCAGCCCAGAGCCCGATGCGGGGCTCCAACTCGCGGACCGCGAGATCGTGACCTGAGCTGAAGTCGGACGCTTAACCGACTACATTTTATATTCTAATAAGATTGCCAGATGCCATTCTCAAAGCTCATAGCAATTCATGCCCCCATAAGCAATGTAGGAGAATGCTCACACTTCCACACCCTTTCCAACGCTGTACATGATCAGTATTTTAAACTCTTGTTAAGTTGGGGGCACCTGGGTGGCTCAGTCGGTTGGGCATCCGACTTCAGCTCAGGTCATGATCTCATGGTCCGTGAGTTCGAGCCCCGCGTCGGGCTCTATGCTGACAGCTCAGAGCCTGGAGCCTGTTTCAGATTCTGTGTCTCCCTCTCTCTCTGACCTTCCCCTCATTCATGCTCTGTCTCTCTCTGTCTCAAAAATGAATAAACATTAAAAAAAAAAAAAATTAACTCTTCTTAAGTTGATTGGTGAAAAAGTGAAAACTCACTATTCTTTTTTTATAGGTCTATTTATTTATTTTGAGAGAGAGAGAAAGAGAGAGTAAGCAGGGAAGGGGCAGAGAGAGAGAGAGAGAGAGAGAGAGAGAAAATCCCAAGCAGGCTCAGCATACCCAGTGTGGGGTTCCATCTCACAGCGCTAAGATCATGACCTCAGCTGAAATCAATAGGCTATGACTTAACCCACTGAGCCACCAGGCGTCCCCAAAAAACTCACTATTATTAATCTGCATTCACGGACTACTATGATCATGCATGTTTTCAGATGTTTATTGATTATTTGCAAATCCTCCTGTTTGTCTATTTAGTCTTTGTCCTTTTTTCCACTGTATCATTGTTTTCAGTTGACCTGTAGGAACTGTACTTCAGGGATAATAATCTTTGTAAATCATCCACACTGCTTTATTTTCTTTCCAGTCTGCTGCTTGTTTTTTTACTTTTGTTTACAATGTCTATCACATTTTTTTTTAAATCTCTATGTAACCAAATGTGTCAGTCCTGTCTTTTGTTTCCAAGTTTCAAATCTTGCTTAGGAATATTTCCCCCACACTGACACTTAATAAGTGTTCTCAGGAATTTTCTCCTAATTAGAGTTCATTTGATCCATTAAATGATCCATTAAATCCTCAAAATTCTAGTGTAAGGTTAATGGAGGGAGGGGATAAATGAAGATAAAAAAGAAAAGTATTGGGGCACCTGGGTGGCTCAGTTGGTTCAACGTCCAACTACAGCTCAGGTCATGATCTCACGGTTGGTGGGTTCAAGTCCCGCATCTGGCTCTGTGCTGACAGCTCGGAGCATGAGGCCTGCTTCAGATTCTTTGTCTCCCTCTCTCTCTGCTCCTCCCCCACTTGCACTCTATCTGTCTGTCTCTCTCTTGCTCTCAAAAATATCAAAAAAAGAAGAAGAAGAAGAAGAAGAAGAAGAAGAAGAAGAAGCAGCAGCAAAGAAAAGAAAAAGAAAGAAAGAAAAGGATTTGGGTAGAAAAAGGGACTGGAGAAATCTTATTTTGTAATGTTAAAGAGGGAGTTTCCATATAATGCTGCATTGCTGAACTTTTCTTCTTCATATAGTTAATATTATGAAGGGGAAAAGGTCAAATATTGTGACTTGAAAATGTAATTAAGCTATAAACATAACAGAAAATTATTGGTTTGAAACTATCGGAACAAAAGGAATACTATGAATTTTTCAACTTAAGAGGAACAATTACATTTTTCATAATACTATAAATGGAATCATGTAAAATGATAAAAAAATAAGTTAATTCCTACTTAAGTAATACTTCACCTGACGCTTTCCATAAAAGTTTTAAATTTTATGGTATTATGATGTTATTTATACCTAAGTAGACCAGTGAATTGGGAAGTAGTCTACAAGTTTGTTCTTCCAACAACTGTCATGAGAAGAAAATAACCAAAGGAAGAATTTTCAGAGCTTCAGGTAGTAAGATATTCCAGATGTTTAAGTTAGAAATATGCATGTGCTTGCTCAAAAACCAAAAAGGGATTCGAACTTATATCTTTAATACTTTATGAAAAGCCCTTAAATAATATTTTTCTCCCAAGTGACTTCTTAAGAATTAGAGCACAGATCCCATTAAGTTTTCTAGTAACATCTAATTAGACAATTTAGTTCCTTTTCTGGAGCTTGCCTGCTTTGCTTATAAAAATGTATGTAAAGTCTAGGACAACCACAACCAAACACTTGGCATCCTTCTCCTTAACACTTACTGGTGAGATAGAAATGGTGTGATCTGCCCTCATTCACTTGTTGTTCCCTTGTAAACGTTGAAAGCCTATCAAAGCAAAGAGTCAATGAGAGCAAAGAAGACTTCCTAAAACCAATGGGTTCTAAAGAAGAGAAAAATAGGAAGAAGTATTCCACCAGCTATTAAGAATGTTATTATAGGGGCACCTAGGTGACTCAGTCAGTTGGGCATCCAACTTCAGCTCAGGTCATGATCTCACAGCTCATCAGATTGAACCCTGCATCGGGCTCCATGCTGACAGCTCTCTTGCTCATTCTCTCTCAAAATAAATAAATAAACTTAAAAAAACACACAATGTATCAACATAAAAGTAATAAGTCAACCAAATTAAAATTATGAAGTTCTCCTCATCAAAGACACCCCAGAAACTGTCAAAAGACAAGGCACAAACTAGGAAGAGATTTCTGGCTTATATGACTGAGAAGGCTTAGTCTACACAACACAGATATACTCCTACAAATGGGTAAAAAGAACATAAACAACCCCAATAGAAAAATGGGCAAAAGACACAAAAAAAGTCCTTTCAATAATGAGGAAACATAAATACTTGTAAACATCTAAGAAGATGCTTACCCTCATTAACATCTCCAAAATGCAAACCAAATCTACAATGAGATAACTTTCACATCTACCAGTGAGGCAAATATCCTAAAGTTTAACAATACAAAGTAATGACCAGGGGATGCCTGGGTGGCTTAGTCAGTTGAGCATCCAACTCTTGATTTCAGTTCAGGTCATGATCCTAGGGTGGTGGGATTGAGCCCCAAGTCTGCTTATGACTCTCTCCCTCCCTCTCTCTCTGTCCCTCTCTTTCTCTCAAATAAAAATAAATAAATTTAAATTTAAAAGATAATGACAAAGATGTGGAGCCAAAGGTGCCTTGCTCCTTGTATATTTTGCCATTTATTTATTTATTTGTTTGTTTGTTTGTTTGTTTTTAAAGTAGGCTTCATACCCAGTGTGGAGCCCAGCATGGAGCCTGAACTCATGGCCCTGAGATCAAGACCTGAACTGAGATCAAGAGTCTGATACTTAACCAACTGAGCCACCCAGGCACCCTTCGTATTTTTCAGAATATTATCTGTGTTGATTCTTTCTAACCTATCATGTCAGTAGGTTTCTTAGAGCAGGTCTGTATTTGCTTCTGACAGATGTCTGCAGGCATGACCAACCTGGAATCATTCTAAATTCTGACTTTAGGACCTTAAGATTTTTTGGATTCATCCCCTCCATACACATACATTCTGTGTGAACAATCTGCAGTCTATGGTGAGAACCAATTGTGGGGAATATGAAATCTGAGGAAAAAGACCCAATTTTTCATGTAGTCAGGAGATGGAGGTGGGGAAGGACAATATATCCAATTGTCCCTCACACTGAGCATTAAGTCCTTTGGGCCTCAAACTTAGAAGGACATTAGGGTTTTTCTCTCTCCTATTTTCTCTACCCCAAGCAGCCCACAGAAACAATGCTCATTTTTACCTGAGTCAGCAAAAGCACTCAAAGCCAAAGTCAGCTTTGATGTACTACTTAGTTCTAAGGGTTTCCGCTTTAATTCAGTTTTAGCCTCTGAGAATCCTTCCGAAATAGCCAATTCACTTGTGCATTTTAAGGGATAGTGTTATATGTTATCAAGTATCTTTAACTGTTTCCAGCAGAAGGGTTAGTCAGAGGTCCTAGACCACTGTACTGCCAGAACCAAAAACCAAAAATCACAATTTTAAAATATAAACCTGGGTGCCTGGGTGGCTCAGTCAATTAACCACCCAACTCTTTTTTTTTTTTTAATTTTTTTTTCAACGTTTATTTATTTTTTTGGGACAGAGAGAGACAGAACATGAACGGGTGAGGGGCAGAGAGAGAGGGAGACACAGAATCGGAAACAGGCTCCAGGCTCTGAGCCATCAGCCCAGAGCCCAACGCGGGGCTCGAACTCACGGACCATGAGATCGTGACCTGAGCTGAAGTCGGACGCTTAACCGACTGCGCCACCCAGGCGCCCCACCACCCAACTCTTGATTGGGGTTCAGGTCATGATCTCAGTTTGTGGAATGGAGCCCCACAACAGACTCAGCACTGACAGTGTGGAGCCTGCTTGGGTTCTCTCTCTCTCTCTTTTTCTCCCTTCCCCCATCTCAAAATAAATAAATAAACTTTAAAAATATACAAAACTAATTCTATTATTTTCCTGCTTGGAAATTTTCAAGACTTTTCTCATAGCATTGGAATAGTTTAAGCTCCTGAACTTCCCCATAAGTGACCTGCTCCTGTTCACAAGCTGTAAGAGAGATTGTCCCAGAGGAGAAGCACAAGGAAGGTTGAACCTGAATCAATGGCAACTGAGAGAAAAGACAACAGGAGGAAAACAGCAATTAAATTTAATTAGCAAAACCCAGTGGCAGAGAATGTTCAAGTCCGGTATGGACAGAGCTTAACATATCCAAAGGCTTGACCAACAGATTAGAATCTATGTCAACTTCTCCTGAAACCATTATTACATTATATGTTAACTAACTTGGGTTTAAATAAAATTTAAAACTTTAAAAAAAAATTTTTTTAAAGGATCTATGTCAAGACTGCAGGACACTAGTGGCTCTCAGAGCTGACAGAGTCAGGAATCTGAGGGGAATGTGAGAGATCAGGACCATGAGGAGCAGCACCAGCCCGATGCCGTGAAGAGACAGTGGGCGCTGAGGGCCCAAACTAACAGGCAATTAGGCAACCTGACCACAATGGCGGTAAAAGACCGGGAAGCTGCCACTCTCAGATTCACAAAAAGCCATGAGGCTAAAACAAACCCTAAAACATACCCCACAGAGCACATACAAACAGCAGATATTTCCAGCCCCCTGATTTGTTAGAGGTACCTTCCTCCAGGGTGGCTGAGCCTGCTGTCACTGGCAGAGCCTTCTCATGGCAGACATCACAGTCAGCACCAAGGCCTTGGCTGGTGGGGACTGACAACCTCATTAGAAGACCTTTACCCCTCTGGCCCCAAACCATCTCCCCAGGCTCACTCCCCACCTCTTATCTCATTTCAAACACCACCTACTACAGCCACCACAGCTGAGAAGCATCAATCCCTCCAACCTTCCCTCCTTTGCAGGTGGTTTCCATCTTACTGAATGACTCTGCCGTCTCAGCTGCCTGATAAACCCTACTTGTTCTTCAATGCCCTCTCACATGTTGCCTCAATCTGGAAGCTTTCTCTGATTCTTTTCAGTTAACTTTGCTGCCCTCCACTTCAGTATCCTATCAAGCACAGCCAACACATTACTGTTTTTATTGTTATTTTATTATTATCATCATCATCCCCAACACATCCATCATTTATCAGGTGTTTACTATGTGTCAAGGACTCTTTTACATCCCTCACAGGGATTTTTCTTTAACACCCATAGTTAATATCGTTCCCTATTTTACAGAAGAAGAAAGTGAGGTTCATAGAGTTTTAAGTGTTAAGATCACACAGCACTCTGACTCAAAAGCCCATGACCTTGGGGCGCCTGGGTGGGTCAGTCATTTGAGCGTCTGACTTGATTTCAGCTCAGGTCATGATCTTGCAGTTTGTGAGTTCAAGCCCCACTTCAGACTCTGCACTGACCGTGAGGAGCCTGCTTCAGATTCTCTCTCTCTTGCTCTTGCTCTCTCTCTCTCTCTCTGCACATCCCCCGCTCTTGCACACATGCTCTCTCCCTCAAAATAAAGAAACAAACATTAAAAAAAAAGCCCATGACCTTTCCAATAAAGTAGCATAATCACCTTTGTTCATGTCTGTTGCTACCAAGAGTAAATAACTAACTTAAAAATATAGACCATTTCGAGGCACGTAGGTGGCTCTGTAGGTTCAGCACCTGATTCTTGGTTTCAGCTCAGGTCATGGTCTTGCAGTTTGTGGGTTCAAACCCCACATGGGGCTCCGTGCTGACAGTGCAGAGCCTGCTTGGGATTCTCTCTCTTCCTCTCTCTCTGCCTCTTCCCTATTCGTGTTCTCTCTCTCAAAATAAATAAACTTAAAAAAAATTTTTTTAATACATAGACACTGTGTCTTCCTCATTTTCGTATAACAGCCATAATGCTTAGCATACAACTGATCCTCTCTAAATATTTAATACAAACTTCCAATTATAAAATAAGCAAGACATGAGGATACAGTGTACATCGTACAGTACAGAACATACATAATAATAGGCAACAACTTCACATGGTAACAGATAGTGGCCAGATTTATCATGGTAATCAGTTCACCATGTATATAAATGTTAAATCACCTGAACCTATACAATACTGTATGCCAACTATACTTCAACTAAAAAAAATTTAATATGTAGGGGTGCCTGGGTGGCTCAGTCAGCTAAGCATTTGACTTCGGCTCAGCTCATGATCTCTCGATGTGTGAGCTCGAGCCCCGCATCGGGCTCTGTGCCGACAGCTCAGAGCCTGGAGCCTGCTTCGGATTCTGTGTCTCCCTCTCTCTCTGCCCCTCCCCTGATCACGCTCTGTCTCCTTCTGTCTCCCAAAAATGAATAAACATTAAATAAATTTTTAATATACAAATGAATGAAATAATGACTAGCACCCATTCCAGTGCCTCAGAAAGTAGGATATCAACCATAACACAGAATCTATAATACAATGTTAAAATTGTCTTTTTGTCACCTTCAACTGGGATCTACTGGATGGTTCATAAGGTCTAGAATAAGAGACAGAGAATAAAAGAAAGTTAAAGATTCAGGTACAAGGAACCAGAAAAGTCAGCACAGTGTCTCTTTAGCGAACTGGTTTAATCAATCAAACAAATGGCTATTTTTACACTTGATCTTAGCCAAAAGGCAGAGACATGATACAAATGGTTATTTTTAAAACAGTGGTCTAATCCAACCTCTTTTCAAAATAATTGGCTACCCGGGGCACCTGGCTGACTCAGTGTGTAGAGCATGTGACTCTTGATCTTGGGGTTTTGAGTTCGAGCCCCACATTGGGTGTAGAGATTACTTAAATAAATATTCTTTAAAAAGAAAATAAAATACCTGAATAACTTTATCATTTTTTTCCAGCCTCAATCAATGCAATACCATAAATATCTATTAAATACTTGCTATGGAGGAGAGTTTAAAAAAAGGATGCGTCACATCTCAGGAGCTACCAGTTCAATTTAAACTCCTTTTCCCAAAAAGAAGTTAAGTCTTACTTGAAAGTATGCACAGATTATCTCAATGTGGGGAAAAAGAGCATTGTGACTCCTTTGCTCCAAATCCTTCTCAAGTTTCCCCATCTCACTGAGACCAAAAGGCATAGTCCTGGTAATAACCTAAAAGTTGATTCATCATTTAACCCCCATTCCCTCTCTGCCTCGTTTACTATTCACCCCCCTCACTCAATCCCAGCCAGTCAGGTGGCCTCTTTGCCATCCCTCTCAAGGAGCCTCTCTCTGACCACACTATTGGAAACAGTAACATTTTCCCACTTCAAAGCCTGTCTCCCTCTTCTCTGCTCTTTCTCTCTACCACTTAGGACCATCTAACATTCTATTTTACTCACTCATTTTGTTTATTGTCCCCACACTACCCTCTCCTTGTCTCCCTCCATCACCAAGATTTCTGTTGGAATTGTTCTCTGGTGTATCCTCAGCATCCAGTTCTATGCCTAACACATAGAAGGTGCTAAATATATCATTGTAGGGAAGAATGAACCATTATTTAGCTTTATGCAATGATCTGCTCACAGTATTTACTCTGGTGTCCATTTTCTGAATTTCTAAATCACATGGGTATCACAAATTAAAGTACAACTTAAGGGGTGCCTGGGTGGCTCAGTGGGTTAAGTGCCTAACTCTTGATTTTGGCTCAGGTCACGCATGGCTCATAAAATTGAGCCCCCCAATGGGCTCCACACTCCACGCTCTCAGCATGGAGCCTGCTTGGGATGCTCTCTCTCCCTCTCTCTCTGCCCCTTCCCTGCTTACTCATCCTCATTCCCTCTCTCTCAAAATAAATAAACTTTTTAAAAAAATGCAACTTAAAATTTTTTCACTTCAAACTGATCAATGATGACAAAAACCTCATGGGTATAAAGTTCTTTTCATTGTCTTTCCCTGAAATGTCTTACTGTGACCATTGTCTAAAAATGTAATTGTGGATTTGAGATCTTGGTCTCAATTCTAGCAAATAATAGCTCATATTATCCCAAACACTTCAAAGTTACTTGCAAAGGTATTGTATTTATTTTGCTACAATGAAAAAAAAAGCACATATAATGGTAACTACAGTAATTAAGACAGACACCCTGAGGTCTCTTAGGGTTCTAGTTCTAAATTATTTTGTGTGTGTGTGTGTGTGTGTGTGTGTGTGTGTGTGTATGCCCATGTGTTCTCCCCTCTTTGAAGGAGGTGGACTTTTTTTTTTTTTTGAGAGAGAGAGAGAGAGAGAGAGAGAGAGACTCCAAGAAGGCTCTACATTCATCGCAGAGCCCAACGCAGGGCTCAATCCCACAACCCTGGATAATGCCTGAGCCAAAATCAAGAGTCAGAGGCTCAGTGAATGACTGGGTTGCCCAGGTGCCCCTAAATTATTTTAAAATATTAATTAAAAGAAGATCATTAAGCCATAGTTAATTCTGAATTACCAAAACTACTTAAGAACTGGTATCATATCTTTTTTAATTTTTTTTAATGTTTGTCTATTTTTTTTAATTTTTTTAACGTTTATTTATTTTTGAGACAGAGAGAGATAGAGCATGAACGGGGGAGGGTCAGAGAGAGGGAGACACAGAATCTGAAACAGGCTCCAGGCTCTGAGCTGTCAGCAAAGAGCCTGACGCGGGGCTCAAACTCACGGACCCCGAGATCATGACCTAAGCCGAAGTCGGCCGATTAACCGACTGAGCCACCCAGGTGCCCCTAATGTTTGTCTATTTTTGAGAGAGGGGGAGACAGAGTGCCAGAGGGGGAGGAGCAGAGAGGGAGTGACACAGAATCCGAAGCAGGCTCCAAGCTGTCAGCACAGAGCCCAATGCGGGGCTCAAACCCACAAACTGTGAGATCCTGGCCAGACCGAAGTCAGACACTTAACCGAATGAGCCACCCAGGAGTCCCCAGTATCAATTTTTTTTAAATAATCCAAAAAGCCAACAATTCAAAAGGCATTCAGAATTGGTTTCCAAGTGCAATATACCCCTTTCTTCCCCTCTGTAATGGTTGCTTTTCCTTCCTAATTATGTTTACTTGAGGTTTTGGGTTTAAAAGCTCTGCACATATACGCCAGCATTAGCAGAAAGCAAGCCACATTGTGATTTAAAGCGGGAAAAAATGGTTGTATATGCCAAAAAGATAATGTGCAAGATGACAGTACCTTCAGCTCAACAACAGAAGTCATGTCCAGTCCTGTCTCCATCTAGTTACCTCACACAGAGGTCAACTTAAAAAAAAAAATCTCCTAAAACCTTCTAGAGAATGGCACTCAGTAAGGCTTATCAACAACACACATCCGTTATAACATAAACCTTTTTCAATTTCAAAAATTGATGGATAAGGCCTCTTCAGCAGTGGCATTTGATTCCACATTAGTCTGCAGTATGCAAGAGAAAAACAAAGACCCGTCATTCTGAACCTTCCATTACAGACCCACGCCAAACTGCAACAAAACATTCTTAAGGAAATTGCTGTCACCGGGTACTTCCCATAAATGTAAACAGGTTTCTTATTTTCAATTCTAATTTTAAAGACAGAAACACACCAGTTAAATATTACATTTTAGAAGAGTGCTTTTTCTCCATAAAATACTGTTTGAAAACAGTGAGCATGTATAACCAAAAGAACAATTGGAAATAACCCCAGGAGCGCCTGGGTGGCTCAGTCCATTAAGCATCCTTTTGATTTCAGTTTAGGTCATGATCTCATGGTTCGTAAAACTGAGCCCAATGTCAGGCTCTGCGCTGACAGCTCTCTCTCTTTCCCTCCCCCCACTCTCTCTCTCTCTCTCTCTCAAAATAAATAAATAAACGTTAATAATTAAAAAAAGAACCCCAGAAGTTAAAGATCAATCAAAGCAATTCTTTTTTAATTCTCTATTTATAAACTTGTAAAGTTTGCATTAGCAACTGCAAACAGAATAAAGCAAAAAAACAGATTCAACAAAGAAGACTCTTTTTTTAATTTTTTTAACGTTTTTTATTTATTTTTGAGACAGAGAGAGACAGAGAATGAACAGGGGAGGGGCAGAGAGAAAGAGAGACACAGAATCGGAAGCAGGCTCCAGGCTCTGAGCCATCAGCCCAGAGCCCGACGCGGGGCTCGAACTCACGGACCGTGAGATCGTGACCTGAGCTGAAGTCGGACACTCAACCGACTGAGCCACCCAAGCGCCCCAAAGAAGACAACTTTTAAAGTAAACTTTAAAGAACCCTAGAGTATATAAAAATAAACACAGTCTCATTTAACATACATTTCTGTCTAACACAGTTAAGTTTTGATGATATCTGTTGGTCTTCTGAAACGCTTTACAGTGTTTTATTTTTTGTTTTTAATTATTTTACTGTTTATTCATTTTTGAGAGACACAGAGAAGAGCGTGAGTAGGGGAGGGGCAAAGAGAGAGGAAGACACAGAACCTGAAGCAGGTTCCAGGTTCTGTGCTGTTAGCACAGAGCCCGACGCGGGGCTTGAACTCACAGACGCAAGATCATGACCTGAGCTGAAGTCAGACACTTAATTGACTGAGCCATCCAGGTGCCCCTACAGTGTTTTAGTTTTCAGAAACTGGAGAAGTAAAAAGACTGTGCAATTAAGGTTTACATATTAGCTCATAACTTCCCAGCTTTTCTTACAGAACACTTCTATTCCTATAGTCATTTAGTCCTAGAGTTGGAAGTTTCTAGGAGAGGTTCTCAGCCCTAACTGTACCTATAAGGGAAGACGGGTTAACAAAATAAAGCCCCGGCTTCACCCCCAAAGACTCTGAACTGCCCAGGGGGGAAGCCGGAGTGGGATCATGGGGTCAAGGCAGCAGTATTTTTGTAAATCACCCAGATGACCCTAATGAGTAGTCCGTATAGAAAGTCACTGATTCTGACCCAACTCTTCCAAAAGAAGGTCCCAGAGAGCATATTTAGGCTTTGCTTACACACTTCCTATGCTGAGACCCAAAATCTCATCCAAAACTCTAAAGATAATATAGTACTTTATAAACGGTCACTTTTCAAATATGAATGGCTATACTTACAAGGCATGGTGACCCATCATTTCCCCTAACAACCACAAACAGAGTTCTATGATCTTTGTACTTGTACCCCTTCCTCAAAATCCCTTCTTCCACAGGATGGGCCCTTCATCATTCAGGTCCGGGCTCAACCATCACCTCCTAGAGAGGCTTTCCTGATCACACCATCCCTAGCCAGTCTCCATCTCTTCACTTGTGGCATTTCTCACATCCTGACTGTGTGTGTTTGTGGACTCTCTCCCAGGTCTGAAACATAAGCTCCATTCAGGAACCTCCATCTTGTCTGGCTTGCTCAACACTGTATCTTCACCATGTGGCATAGTGCCCAACATAGTAGCCACTCAATACAAACTTTTGAATGGATAACTGAAACACAACAACAGGCAAGGGCAATCTAAAGCAAAACACAAACTCAGATTGCTACCTAATGAAAACAGTTGACAGTGCAGATACAAAATACTGAACTAAGTGTAAATGACAAAATATATCACTGTGCGTGTGTACGAAAACAAATACTCTAGAGGCTATAGACCCCCCCCTCAATGTAACCATATAGCTTCAAACTATACAAAGTTTCATGGATATTACCCCAAATTTATAGATGTAGTCACCTTAAATTCTTTATTATGCATGTTTCCTATTGAAAATCAAGCAAAACATAAATCAAAATTAAGATAAACTTTTGATATACTTTGAAAACATTCCAAATATTCAAAGTCAGAAATACAGCAAAATGCTAAACATTAAACAGAAAAATGTAACCAAGTTGGAAACACTGTTATCTAGTCATGGGGAAGAGCATATTAAAAACACATAAACGTATGAAATTACTTGGAACACATGAAATGATAAAATCAAAAAAACTCAGATTGGGTTGGGGGGAAACTTGGAGATCATTCTACATAAACTCCTTTCTAAGTATGAACCTTCCAGACAGTGTTTCTAGCATGTGGTTGCCTAGCCTTTCCTTAAATTTTTTTGGTGACAGGGAGCTCACTACTTCCTAAAGAAAGCTGCCTCATTCCATTATTGGACACCTGTACTTGTTAGTTCTTGATTTGGGCCCCAAATCTGGCTCCCAGAGATCCACTGGGCCATGGTTCTGCTCTCTGAAGCCAAGTACAAATATGTCAATGAAATAAACTCAATGAATCAGTTCTATAACAATATAGATATGATTAAAGAACTAAAGTGAACCCAGAAGGAAAAGGAGTTTGGGCCAGGTATCAAAGGAAAGGAAAACTGTGAATTATTAAAAATAAATAAATAAATAAATGGACAGACTACAAGTGTGAAAACAAGTAGATTATCCTGGCTAGAAGTGAGTGACCAGAGCAAAAATAGATAGGACGAAAAATACCAAAAACAGCTGATGCACATCCCTAAAGGCTAGGTAAACATTACTGTAATTACATAAGATCATTCTGTATTTTGTAAAAAAAAAAAAAAAAATTAGAACGAATTTGAAAAGTAAAGGACAGGTAGATAAAATAAGTAGACAAGGTAACTCTAAAACACAGCATCACAGAAATTTAGAGCTGCAAAAAATCATAGAAATTATCTATCCCATCCCCTTAATTTTATAGACAAAATAATTAAATCCCAGAAGGAAAAGGTATCAATTGTCATTCTTCTATTCTTTTTCATCGTAATAAGGAAGAACTCTTTTGCCAAACAATCTCCTGTCTTGTACCCACTGATCCCCATCGACTTCATGACATGCCAAATATGAGGTGCTGTGGAAGAGCCTAACCAACTATCTCAAAACTCAACGATCACGGGGCAAAGATGGGAGAACATAAAGAGGCCCAATTGTCTGAATCATCTTGGCTTCTCACCAAGACCCAGTATGGACAGGATGCAGTCACACTGCAGGACCAGCTCTTGCTGGCCATGGAACCTAGCCACCTATTATGCTGATACACATAGCTCCATCGTCAGCCAAGAAGACAAGAATCAAAACTGCTGCTAATTCACCCACAAGACTTTCCATCTTTTTTCTTGGTATTATCACACGGGCCTGCCACAGGACAACCCAACAAACACCATCCATTTGTTTTACACACGCCTGCACTTATTTTCTCTCTCTCAGCACCAGAGCCATCCTCAGGGCAGAAGCTGGGCCACCTGCTCCCTCCAAGCCCCCAGAGTCACCCACCCTCCCTGAGATTCTCTGGTTTTCTTCTCTACGCAGTCCAATTTTCTTCACACTTGCAACATCAGTGCCTTAAAAAGGTAGCCCTGCTCTAGAAAAATCTGCATTCTAAAAGGATACAGTAGGGGCGCCTGGGTGGCGCAGTGGGTTAAGCATCTGACTTCAGCCAGGTCATGATCTCGCAGTCCGTGAGTTCGAGCCCACGTCGGGCTCTGGGCTGATGGCTCAGAGCCTGGATCCTGTTTCCGATTCTGTGTCTCCCTCTCTCTCTGCCCCTCCCCCGTTCATGCTCTGTCTCTCTCTGTCCCAAAAATAAATAAACGTTGAAAAAAAAATTAAAAAAAAAATAAAAATTAAAAAAAATAAAAGGATACAGTATTAAATGAAAGACAGCAGGTTGCAAAGTAATATGTATAAAGTGACCCCATTTTTATAAAAACAAAGGAATAGGAACAACAACCCTGTCAATGGATTTATGTTTAAAGACATTTAAAACAAGTATAAAAGGGGCGCCTGGGTGGCGCAGTCGGTTAAGCGTCCGACTTCAGCCAGGTCACGATCTCGCGGTCCGTGAGTTCGAGCCCCGCGTCGGGCTCTGGGCTGATGGCTCGGAGCCTGGAGCCTGTTTCCGATTCTGTGTCTCCCTCTCTCTCTGCCCCTCCCCCGTTCATGCTCTGTCTCTCTCTGTCCCAAAAAATAAATAAAAACGTTGAAAAAAAATTAAAAAAAAAAAAACAAGTATAAAAGAATACTCATCAGAGTATTAGAAATACAGACAGAATTGGGAGGAGAGAAAGGAGAAACTATTAATTTGTATATGATTTTACCTAACTTGGATTGTTGCCATAAATTGTTGTAATTACAGAATCATAATTCTTTTTTTTTTTTTAATTTTTTTTTTCAACGTTTATTTATTTTTGGGACAGAGAGAGACAGAGCATGAACGGGGGAGGGGCAGAGAGAGAGGGAGACACAGAATCGGAAACAGGCTCCAGGCTCTGAGCCATCAGCCCAGAGCCCGACGCGGGGCTCGAACTCACGGACCGCGAGATCGTGACCTGGCTGAAGTCGGACGCTTAACCGACTGCGCCACCCAGGCGCCCCCAGAATCATAATTCTGAAGGAGCAATCAAACTCTTGTCACCAAAAAAGGAAAGGAAAAAAAACTTAAATTCAAAAGGGGCGCCTGGGTGACTCAGTCGATTGAGCATCTGACTCTTGATTTCCGCTCAGGTCATAATCCCAGGGTTGTGGGATCAAGCCCAATGTCAGGCTCCACACTGAGTGTGGAACCTGCTTAGAATTCTCTTTCTACATCTGTCCCGCTCCCTGCTCACATGCTCTCTCTCTCTCTCTCTCTCAAATAAAAACAAAACAAAACAAAACAAAACACTAATGCAATTTCAAGTTTTCAGTCAGCAAGGGGTGTGAGCTGTTTCTCCCAGGCCCTTCTCTAACTGAAGAGGTCAGCAAGGACTATTTTCCACTTAGGCTGACCTCTGGGCCCTCGCTGTGTCAGCCCAGCTTCTTTGCCCATTGTTTACTAATTTTCAAATCTCCTAATTCAAAATGCAGTCAAACTAACTGGTGAAAACACTGTTAAGTTGTTCATGTCTTCTGTGTTCTGGAAATTAGGTCTGAATGAAATGGTGACTAATTGCACAAATTACTCATTTGTTTTATTAAATTGAGAGTTGAGTACTGGATTGTCTCATGGAACTTATGCCTCCCCTCAAAGAAAACATGAATTAAAAGGACTCATATGCCTTGGCCATCAACCTTATCCTCTAAAAGTGCTCCCATAGCACCTTCCTTTGTAAATGGAACCACCTTCTACACATCCTAAGAAAATACTCCACTCTATTCTTTCCCGTACCTTCCACATCTAGTCACCCAGCATTGGGTTCCACCCTACACCTCCTGAAGGGCTGTTAGGTGTGACCCCTCCTCACCATCCCTAGCGTTCCCGCACAGCTCCAATCCACCCTCTAGAGCCAACGCTGGGACTTTCTAAACCACACTTGTGACGGACGTGTACCACCTTCCCAGGTGGTATGGTGCAGTGAGAAGAAAATGGGCTTCTTCCTAAACCAGGTTTTTTCACCACTTAGTTTCGCAGCCTCGAGAAGAATCCTTAACCTAAAACCTACTTTCCTCTTCTGCATAATTTGAGTAATATCTACCTCATAAAAAGATCGCTGTAAGAATCAGAGATAAGACATGCAAAATGCCTAGTCCTAAATGGAGCTTTGTACATAATTAAACACTTTATTATTTTTGCTATTTTTTATCTGTAAAAAGGAGCAGTAAGTCTTCGAATTACTTTGAATATCAAATAAGATATAAGGCACCAAATACAGTTACAAAGTGTTTCTTTTCATTTCCTTTTATTGGTTCCCCATCTTCAAGGCAAAATGTAGCTCCTGCCACTTTCCAATTTCAACTCCTGCCACTTGACTTCACATGTCTTCTCCTTCAGCACAATGAATTATTGTGAGTGCATCTCTTCATGCCTTCCTCTCCTTCAAAGCCATATTTACAGGTACAACATTATGTTTTACAGTATATTTCAACATGCAAGTAGCCATCATATTTTCAAATTTGGAATGCGATGTCCATAAAGTACAACTGTATTTAAGGGAATGATATAGTAGAATATTCACAAACATGCAAATCCAAAAAAATTGCCCAACCATGGTTACCATACATGTTCATACAAGCATAATGAGTGTGATTAAAGATATAACAACTTGCTAAATGATATCTGAGAAATAACTTTGCCAGAGATGAAATTTTGAGTTGAAATAAAAAGAAGGGTGCAAGTTAGAGCAATTAGGTCAAAAAAAAAAGAAAGGAAGAAATATGATTGAAAGTGATTGTGTTGTTTGTTGAGGTTGTTTGTAAATACTTTCCAAAAATGGATATGCATATACTTTTTTAAAGTATCATTCTTTTTTTTTTTTTTTTGAGAGAGAGAGAGAGAAAGAGAGCACGTGAGTGGGGGAGAGGGGCAGAGGGGCAAAGGGAGGGAGACAGAATCCCGAGCAGTCTCTACACTTGGCACACAACACGGGGCTTGATCCCACAACCCTGGAATCACGAGCCAAAATCAGAAGTCAGATGCTCAGCCAACTGAGCCACCTAGGCACCCTACATTGATATATTTTAGATGTTTTAATTAATTTGATAATAAAAATAAATATTTCTTTTTTGAAAAAACAGTGAGCAAGAAAATATTAGCTTAGGTGAATGAATTATTAACATTCTCTATGTTTATTTATAGATGGGAAGTGAAATCTGGGGATTCCCACCACAGTATGATTTCATGATTTAGAATATACGACAAGCATATGAAGAAAAAACGTTCTGTTTAAAGATGAATCAAAGTAATTCAATGGGTTTCCTCAGGTCCCTAATGTGACAGTCTCTAAAAAGTGTGTGAGCTCAATGTTTACTCCTTGAAAGATTTAACCGTAGCCCTGAAAAATCGTAAAATCGGTGCCAGGAAGCAAAGCTGCCCATTGCCCACAAAGTGCTTCTTCAGCAAGTGGGGTCTATCCTTGGCGTCAGGGTTGAGAACATGAGCAAAAAAAGGGAGGTGGAGATTCTTAGGACATAGTCTACTGTAACCTAGCTGCAAAACTTTTCTAAAGATGTCACATGGATGTTTTCTAAAATGCCATCAGGAATGCTGAATCATTCCTTTCTGAGGAGATCTTTCTCAACTTTACTACTTTCTAAATTTCAAATATTTTTTTTGAGTAAGAAACAAAACAAAACAAAAAACAAATAAACAAACTTAAATTCTAGGGGTTTTTTTTTCATGTATGTATATTTTTAGTTTTAAAATTATTTTAGAACTATGACTCTTCTTCAAACACTATTTTGGCCTGAATGACACTCACAGTGCTGATTTATACACATCCCAAACATACAATCAGCAGGATCTGGACACAACTGGGCATGGGTGCCCCTCAGGTCACTGAGAAGCAAGCATTACTTGTGAAATCATAAAATGATGGTCACGTATTCTAACGGGTATATGGTTTTGTCCAGCTCCCCAAAGATAATTAAAACGAGAACATTATGACGATGTCAGAAGTCATTGTTTTTTTCATATCCTTAGTACTTTTCTTTTTAAGTGTGTTCTTTTGGGTCATGTAGACAGTGATGTAGGCACAGGGCAGAGCTCTAAATGATGTCAGGCCAGGTCAAAAAGCAATCTAGACTAAGGGAAGAAATAACTAGAAAAACATTCAGGAATTCATTGTCTTGATTTTGAACATCTTCAGGCAATGCTGCTCATGTCCATTATTGTCACAGCGGTAATCAGCCTGGGAAGGAGGGCAGCAACATTGTTGGGTGCTGACTCTTGAAAACAAAATGACCTGTAAAGCCTGAGCCATATTGCTACCCTACAAATTACTAATGTTCAACTTCGAAAAACAGTACAGTCTTTCTCTGTTGATATTCCCATAAACTGGACCAATTATTTTTAAATGAATCATAGTTGTTGAAAGAGCCTAGAAATAAACCAAAGATTTTTATACTTGGCTTTACAGATAAAATGTAACATTGCACCTGAAATGCACCTATATGCACCTGAAAATGAACAAAACTTCCCTTTTAAAAATCAGAGCACTCATAAAACATGTCTTTCAAAAATGGCTTCTATATGATATCATCATTAGGATATCTTTGTTTGCACAATTCTTCTGGATTTACTTTTCAAACAGGAAATATTATTGAGACAGATATAGCTCATTTAATAATATTCCCAACTAAAGTGTACATTATGTTTAAAGAATAAAAATACCAGGTTAGTCTATCAATCAAATATAATGATTATTTTTATTACTCTAAAATAAATTGTATGTAATTGCTTAAGACAGTTCATTAGGAATCAAAACACTGAATTAATTTATGCTAAGTGCAACTTAAAATACATATGTACATGAGTATCATTTGGTAAAAATAATCATGATAAATTTTTTATTAACCTCCTGCTATATAGAACAAAATACGCCTTAGATTTTTAAAGAAAAAAATTTATAACTACTATTTGTATCATTCTTTATTAAGAAACCACTGTTATACCATGCTCACAAAATGTTTTTTTCTCATTTTCCCCATTATTGTTGATGATAGTAATATAGTGTTTCAGTAACAGTTCCCATACCTCCTAATTTTCTTAGTCTTTCTCTGACACTAACCAATACTGACTAGTGAATGTTTGATAAAGGTGTACCTTCTTCCAGTATAAATTTATTTTTCCATAAAATATTTATTACACACTTACTATGTGCTAGGCTTTGTTAAAGGCTTTAGATGCAAAGTAAATTAAGACAGATTCCTTGCTTTAAGAGCTCATGGTCTAGTAAAGGCAAAGACAATTGCATTATGGTTTACTATGCAGACTAAGTGCAAATGACACAGAAATATCCCTAGAAACGTTGTTTAAATCAAGCAGGAAGGTCAGTTAACAGTAATACTTCATTAAATGAAGTCTACCTCCTTTATCAAGGAGGTGATAGCTTACCACTGCCTGGTTTGCACTTCCTGGTCTTGGCAAAGCAGGGTTGATAGGTGTAAACATCAAAACATCTCTGAGAATTACAATCACTATCCTGTTTCCTGACTTCACAAGGTTTAGCATTGCTGAATTTAAACACATCAGACCTAATCTAAGTTGGACAATACCAGTAAGCCCAGCTGTTGTTAAGAACAGACATGTCCATGGCAAGAAAAACATGAACTCAAAATTAACAGCCTGATACACAAAGATCAAGTGTCTAGTTGGGGTGTTCACTGTATGTTTATTAGTTGGCTTTTAGGCATCAGAATAAAAATTAGACATACCTGAAAGTATAAGTGTTGGCCATATTACGTACTAAGTTAGAAGGCAAGTTCATTAGACAGGTCATAAACCATGTTTTTTAACTGTAACAACATAAAACAGATGCCTTCTGAAAAAGTGAGTACATGATAAGAAAACATCTTCAATAATACATACTAAATTTAGAAATAACACTTTAAATGCCAAAATGCACCTAAAAATAAAGACTTGCCACATTGAAAAGCAGTGGGTACATTTAAATTTATAACCAGTGAGTTGCTACCCATAGTGCTTCAGGAATCGGGTAAAATAGACGGAGTTCCTTCAACAGTATGCATATGCTTATGAGTGCTTGACAGGACATCAAAGCATATCCATTATTTTCTTCCAAAACATTAGCCAGTCTTTTAAAAAAGCCAAATATGAAAAGACTACAAAGGACAAGTGTTACGCATTTTATAAACACAGTCCCTTCAAACAGAAGAGGCTCATTTGATATGGACAGCCACCCATGTATTTGCTACCTACCATTCAGACCATTTGTAAGGGAGTTTAAATCCTCCCTGGTCAGGGTGACCTTACAGGACTTGGGCATGGCTCTGCCTCACTCAGAAGTGAAATCAAGGCAGTGGGATCATCCAGTGGAGTTGTTTTTCTCAGGCAGCCCATGACAAGAATAACTAAAGTCAAGGAGAATGAAGATTGCCCAGACTTTGTCAAATGGGATTGGCGGGGAGTTCTTCTAATAACAGTCCCCTCTTGCATCAAGGAGTGGTTACGTTCAGAAGGCTGAGGTAGCATAGATCCTCCATCCTTAAATTGTGGGTCCCTCAGCACAAACCTACTCATTGCCTTTGTGGATTATGGGATTGTCGCTGGAACCCAGGTTTGAAATAACAGCAGTTTTGAGAAGTTGGATTTACACATTCCAACCCAGCAGAAGGTCGCCTCAGAGTGCTAAGACTTGAAGACTTCTGAATGTCCCTCCCCCACAGCCTGAAGGGCCACTGCCTCTCGAATTCCAGCTTATACATTCATTTCCTGGGCAATTTTTCTCCCGGGGGGGGGGGGGGGGAACAATGGACTCTTTCAATCCTCTCTTATCAACAAAGGACCCTAAGATGAAGAAACATTCCTTCCAGCCGCATCCTTCCCGACTTCTGTGTACATGATGAGTGGGCGTTGGGGGTGGGGGGACGGGGGCCGAGCAGGGATGAGGTGACAGGCAACTCACCTCTTTCAGCTGCTCCAGCTCTTGCTTGAGGCTGTCGTACTCTGCCTCCAGCTCGTCATACTGCTGTTTGAGGGTCAGCTTCTCTTCCAGGACCACCAGCCCGTACTCGGCAGCCTGGATCTTCTCGTGGGTCGTCTCCGTGAGCTCCTTGGTCAGCCTCTCTATCTCAGTCTTGTAATGGTCCACAGTCTGCAATACCTCTTCTGCGGCCATAGCCCCGGCGGATGGAGGCAGGAGGGGGTGTCGGGGTGGGGTGATGGATGGGAGGCAGGCGGGGGGGAAGGGTGAAGGCGGTGGGGAGGGAAGGGTAAAAATGGAAAAGTGTGGCTGGGTGAACGTGCGGAGCGGAGCGATGCCCTGACTGCTGCTCCCGGCGGCAGCGGCTACACAGCCCAAGAAACTGAGGAGGAATGCAACATGGAGAACGCAGGGAGAGGATCAGGGGCGAGGCGGCAGCCGCTGCCGCATGTGTCCTCTGGGCCGGCCCCTGCGTGCGCTCAGCAGCCGTACGGCATGGCCTGGGCTGCGGCGGCCGCGGACGACGAGGGGCTCCGGATTCTGCTTATTCAGAGGCGCCCGGCCGCCATGTCTCCGGGGCAGCGTCACTGCAGTCTCCCCGGGGCCTGGCGCGCTCCGGCTCGCGTCTCGCTCGCTCGCTCCACCTGCTCCCTCTGGCTGTGCTGCAGCCGGTGCGGAATGATGCAGTCTCGGGCCCGCTCCCTCCCTTCGCGCCTGGCCCCGGCTCCGAGCAGGGGGCGGGGAGGCGGATGGAGTCAGCGCGGGGGGAGGGAAGGAACCGACGGAAACATCCCGAGGCGCCTCCCGCCGGGCGCGCGGGGCCACCGCCGCTGCCGCCGCCGGCTGCACGGGCGGGGGAGCGCGGGCCAGAGGCCAAGGCGAAGGCGGCGGGACGCGCGCGGGGGGAGCCTCCTGCCTGCTCGGCTCGCTGCGGGCGGGAGTTCCTCGCACGGCTTTGCCCCGCGGACGCGCAGCCCCCGAGAGTGGCGGGGACGCCCCTGCTCTGCCGCTGCGACGTGAGCGCAAGCTCAGGGACCTGCTCTAAGACCTTCGGCGCCTTCCCCAAAGAAAAGCAAACAGTAACTAACGCGCTCGGGGCCCGCGCATCCTTCTCGCCCCCTGGGCTCGCAGCCTCTGGCACCCAAACCAGCGCTGGGTTCCAGTGCCTGCCAGACGCGCCCCCAGGCGCCCGCTTCCACCACCACCCCCTCCGCCTTCCCTCCCTTCCGCTCTCCAGCTTGGCCTGGTTCACCTCACTCTGTCACCGAATAGCCTTATTACCCCTGCAGAGAGTCTTCGCTAAAGATTGCTTGCCCTCGCACAGGGGTCCTGTGCCCAGTTTGCCTCAAGATCGGCATCTGTTCCGAAAAACAGATCTGTAATGCAGGCACCCAGTAAGCCTCTGGGAACTATTATTTCATGACTCTACTGATTCTTCAATAAAGCAAAACTGCATGAAATTTCCCTCTATACGGTACCACCGATATACCCTACAATAAACATTTTTAAAATAGTAACAGCTAATAGTTCTTGAGCCCATGTGACAGGCATTCTTCTGAGTATAGTACGTTCATTCTCTCCAGTCCTAATGACAATTCTTGGAGGGTAGCAACCCTTATCCCCAGCTTACAAGTGGCAAAAGAAAGGCCTAGGGGAGTTGAGGGATTTGTCCAAATCAGGCAACTCTTAAGTGGTGAAGCCAAAATTTAATCTTAACTCCAGAGCCCTAAACTGGATCATTATGTTGGCCTCACCATTCATTAACAATACAAATCCAGCAACTAAATATCATATGCTCTTAAAATGAGCACTTTGAGCAATATGAAGAGTGATGATGAAGAGTCACAAAAAGAGGTGAAGGCAAAGTCAGAGTGAAAGATCAAAAGCAGAGAAGAGATGAGCATACAGAACCTACAGAAAAGGGAGGGATAGGAGCAGAAAAGGAGCAATTTCTGTGGAAATGGAAGGGAAGCTGTGGGATCCATAGACCAAAAGTCTAACCAGTTCCTTCCCTCTCTTCTATTGGGTTGCACTTATTAGAGAGCTGCTTCTCAGTGGCCAGGAGGTGTTCAACACACACACACACACACACACACACACACACACACACACTGGCTAGCTTCCCGTTTTAGAAAGCAGGACTCCACTCTCCCCTTCATTTTGTACCTGGTAAACAAAAAAAGGCAGTTGCTGATGGTGTGGGAGGAAGAGCAAACAAACAACAATGTCTTACAAAGCCTTGACTAATAGCCTGGATGTGATCTTCTCTACCTCGGAAAACACAGAAAAGATTCCTTCTAGATGCTGACAATTACAACAGAATATTCTCTAATCTATAAATAAATAAATAAATAAATAAATAAATAAATAAATAAATAAATAAAGGAGAAAACACTTGAAACATGCAACCAACCATGAATGGCAAGCTGGCAGAGATGTGGGGGTGATCAAGACCACATCATTCCACTTATCCTACCTTGAGGTCACACCACAATTGAGAAGACCCGCCCATGTGCTCCTGTAGTGCCCATCCCCTATCACAATGATGAACAATCGATCATGAAGTGCTGAGAGAAAAGAGATGAAAGCTGTAATTGCAGGGAGCTAAACTGCCTCCTTCCCAGGATGCCCTTGGCCTTTCCTCACTCAGCAAAGTATAAGCAGAGCCCTTCCAAAGGAATCATAACACTTGGAGTAGATTGCCTATGATTCCCTTTCCTTTGGGTAGAACGAAGAACGGAGTTTGCCTCTGTGATCTTCCTTCTTCCAAGTTTCCATTGCCACCCATTCCCTATGCTCTGTCCTGCCGCATTTTGCTGATTGATCCACTTTTGTTAATGTATTCAGTCTGACTTCATTGAGATATTACACTATTTTAACACTAAGATTTTGCTTATTACAACTTTGATCCTGTATATGTTGGCATTTACCTTGAAGAAAATCAACTTATTCCCTTACCCACCATACTCTTCCAGTACTGCAGTTACCTTTCTCTTTCTTCGTATATATGCTATACATATCATGTATATATAGGTATAGATATAGATATAGATATAGATATAGATATAGATATATAGATAGATATAGATAGATATAACACTGACAAGTATCTAGGAAAGAATTTCTTAAACTGTTCCTGGAACTAGGGCTCCCTCATATTTCTTTATCCTAGTGGGGAACTCCAATTACTCTGATTAATTAGGGAATTTCTTACTTACAAATATCCAGGAAAATTTATATTTTGTGACTTAGTACCTCAAACCAACCTTTCACCAACTTTACATAAATATTGCCTTCTCTTGCTCTCATTCATCATTCATTCATTCCTTAAGCAGATATTTATTAAGTACCCATTATGTCCTAGAAACAATAGTTGGCATTGTGAAATCTATGACCAATAAGATGTCAGGGGTCAACAGTCCCTGACCTCATGGAGCTTATGTTCTGGGAGGAATAAACAAACAAACACAACAAAACAGACCAAAAACAGACAACAACAAAAAAGATAAATTAATACAAAAATTCCAAATTTTGACATTGATAAGCAGGATACAGTAGAGCAGCTAAGAGCAGAAGCTAGTCGTCTTGGTCAAATCCAACTTTGCCACTTACTAGCTGTATATGCTTCAGTTGCCTCATCCTTAAAGAGGGGACAATAATGAGATTGTTGTGAACAGAACAATAACTGACACCTAATAAGCAGCATAAATGTGTGTGTTTTTAAGTTTGGGGGGAAAAAACAAGGATAAAATTGAGGTAGAAAACAGAAACAGGACGATCAGTGGAAATCTCTCTACAAAAGTGATATACACCTTAATATTTAAGGTACCTGAAGGAATTGGATATGCTAAATGTGAAGGAAGAACTTTCCAGGAAGAGGGAACAGGCATGTCTAAAAGTCTAAGGCAGAAAAGAGCTTGGTGAGTGCAAAAAAAAAAAAAAAAATCAGAAGCTGAGGCTTAATAAGCCAAGAGTAGATGGCCTAAGACTGCAATATAAAGATTAGCAATGCTGGGGGGACACTCAGGGATCATGCCTGCCTTGCAGGTTAGAATAATTTGGATGTTGTACATCTGAAAGTAATATAATGTTATATATATCAATTACATCCCAATTTTTTTAAATTTTTTAATGTTTATTTTTGAGAGAGACTGGGGGCGGGGCGGATGGGAGGAGCAGGAAGAGAAGGAGACACAGAATTTGAAGCTCCTAGCTGTCAGCACAGAGCCCGATGTGGGGCGTAAACCCATGAACTGTGAGATCATGACCTGAGCTGAAATCAGATGCTCAATGGACTGAGCCACCCAGGTGCCCCACATCCCAATTTTTAAAAAAGAAAAAAAAAATATGGTCTTTCAAACTGCAAGCATTCGCAGAGTAAAAAACTTTCCAAGGCAAATGAGTTTCATACCACACAAGAACAAGAAAAGATATTTGTTTCATTTCTCAGCATGCTTTTGAAAAATGTTTAAATAACCCTACTAACTGGATTAGCCTTAGAGTCAGAAGAGCTGGTAGGTTGTGAGCTGGGATTTTTAAGGCTGCCAGAAAGGACTTTTTAAATCCTCTGTTCTTTCTAATCCCCCTGAAAATGATGTCTGAGACTCCTTTGGTAAAACAAAGAAGTCTATCATCTCATAATTAGAAATAAGTTTAAAATGCAAAAAGTTATTGAACTTAAATGTACACTTATATTTGCTTTGTATTTTTTTCTGATTCTGATGAAGAAATGCCCCCAAGGAAAGAACTGAATGGCTGAAGAAGTGGAGGATGGGAACACTGAAGACAAATATCATCTAATTCACATTTTTGCCTAAGGCTGGACTTGCACCCAGCTCTTCAAGATTTGAACAAAATTTCTTAGTCTGCTTCTTTCTGCCAAAATATGTCCCTTCTCTTGGTTTTTGATAGCCCTAGAATTTATATAGTGATTCTGAACCTGTTCAGGAACATTCCTTTACCCAACAGCCTAAAGAAAAGAAAGAAAAAGAAGAAAAAGGAATTTGGGTTTTATTCTCAGTGCAGTAGGAGACTTGATTATTTAGTCACAAAATGAAATGATTTGATTTGTACTTTAAGAACATCATTACTGGGGCACCTGAGTGGCTCAGTCTGTTAAGCGTCCGGTTTTTGAGCTCAACTCAGGTCTTAAACTCAGGATCGTGAGTTCAAGCCCCATGTTGGGTGCCACGCAGGGCATGAAGGAAAAAAAAATCACTACTGATGCAAAAAGATTGGTGGTATCAAAAAACAGAAATAGGGGGGTTCCTGGCTGACTCAATCGGTGGAGCTTGCAACTCTTGATCTCCAGGTCACGAGTTCTAACCACACGTTGGGAGTACAGTTTACTTTTTTTAAAAAAAGTATGGGGTGCCTGGGTGGCTCATTCAGTTAAGCATCCAACTCTTGATTTCAGCTCAGGTCATGATCTCACAGTTCATGAGATCAAGCCCCACATCAGGCTCCACACTGACAGCACAGAGCCTGTTTGGGACTCTCTCTCTCCCTCTCTCTCTGCATCTCCCCTGCTCATTCTCCCTCTCTCTCTCTTTCTCTCTCTCTCTGTATCTAAACAAACAAACATTAAAAAAAAAAGTAGGGTCACTAGTTAAGAAGCTGTTGTGATTGTCTAGGAGAAAGAAGATGATGACCTTGACTGAGGTGGTAGCAGTAGGGGAAGTAGATGGATTCATAATATATTGGGGGGAGGGGAAGATAGAAGTCTTAAGACTTGTTTGGGATTAGATGTGGGATAGGAAGAAAAAAAAGAATCATTAACAAATTCTAATTTTCTGACTTGGGCAATTGGAAGATGGTTTGCCATTAGTTGGATGGGAAAGGCTGGGAGGAAATTTCAGGAGACTAAGAGTTCTATTTTGGACATATTAAGTGTAAGACATTTGGAGACATTTGAATAGAAATGTTAAGTCGAAAATTGGATGCAAGACCAAGGTTAAGAAAAGACTTCTTGGGAGGTATAACAATTCTCCTCTGGAAATTAGCATTAGATGGCATTTTTTTAAAAGTAAACTCTACATACAGTAGGGGGTTTGAACTCATGACCAAGAGATCAAGAGTCTCATGCTCTGATGACTGAGCCAGCCGGGAGCCCCAGGATTATATGGTAGAGTAAAACCTTGGATTACAAGTAACTTGTTCTGTGAGATGAGTAAACATTTTTAATAAATTTTAACTTGACAAATGAGTGATGTCTTGCAGTACAACTAGTACATGATGCCGAATGTCACATGATCACGACTTTGCCAATGGTTCTTGAAGTTCGCTTTTACATACAGGTGCTTTGGATCACAAGCATGTTTCCAGAATGAATTATGCTTGCAAACCATGGTTTTACTGTATTTCAAGTGAAGGAAATGGATGGTACCATCTAGGGAAAGGACACAAATAGAGAAGAGAAGGGGGTCCAGGACCTAGCCCTGTAATACCCTTAATAAAGGTTGAATTGAAGAGGAAAAGCCAACAAAGAAAGCTGAGAGGTAACTGTAGAGAACAAACTGACGGTTACCAGAAGGGAGGTGGGTGGAGGGATGGGTGAAATAGGTGCTGGGGATTAAAGAATGCACTTGTGATGAGCCCCAAGTAATGTATGGAATTGTTGAATCACTATATTGTACACCTGAAGCTAATATTACACTGTATGTTGACTAGCTGGAATTTAAATAAAAACTGAAAAAATACAAAGAAAGAAAGAAAGAAAACTAAAAGAGACCAGTAAGTGTGGTAGGAGGAAAATCAGGAGAGAAATATCTGAAGGAAACAAAACAAAACATTGAAGAGTGAAGGAGGGGATGCCTAGGCAGCTTAGTTGGCTAAGCATCTGACTTGGGTTCAGGTCATGATCTCACAGCTGGCTTGTGAGTTCAAGTCCCGCATAGGGCTGTCTTCTGTCAGTGCAGAGGCTGCTTTGGATCCTGTCTCCCTCTCTCTCTGCCCTCCTCAGCCTGTGCTCTGTGCTTCAAAAATAAATACATTTTTAAAAATTAAAAAGAAGAAGAAAAGTGAAGGAATAAGGACCAAGTCAATGCTGTTGAGAGGTCAAGGTCAAGTAAGATGAGGACACAAAAATGTCACCATAGTTAGCAACATGGAAGTGGGTACTCTTGACAAAAGCAGTTTGTGCATGACAGAGAGGGTAGAAACCAAAATGTAGGAGATTGAAGCATGAAGAGAAGTTTAAGATGTGGAAGGAAGCAGCCTGAGCAGACAACTCCATGCCCTCAGAAACACCCCAGAAACAATGTATGTATACAGTGAGAAGGTGGATCTGGATTGGAATGCTCTGTTATGAACTGCTGGTGAGAAATCCGCCCTTCAAGAGCATCTCACACACTGGGACCTCCAAATGCTCCCCAGGATAAGAGTGGGTTTTCCCCCATCAATGTCTTTTGAGGCCAGGACTTCATCTCCAAGCTGCTCAGATACCAGCCCTCTGCACAGCTGCCTCTGGCTCAGATCCTGGAGCACCCCTGGGTCCAGACCCACTCCCAGAGGGTGTTGCCTCCCCCTGTTCACATGGCTTCCTGAGCCCCGTCTGCTCTCTTTTGGATGCTTATTCAGGGAGCACTCCCAACTCTGCTATCTCATCTGTTTTTTGTCTCTTTTCTTTCAAGATGCAAGATGCTAATTAATAAAAGCTGGAGTATTTTGTAATAAGAAAAAGAAAAGCCACATAGCTGTTCTCTCCTGTTTTACATCTTCAAAATCAGCGACTACCAGATTCTCTGGGGTTGTTTCTTAGCCACAGTTTACATCCTTGTCATCTTCTCACCAGAAAGGCACTGGTTTCTCCAAGCGCTTGATTTAATTTTAATTGGGATTACATTTCTCCATCTGTTTTTCTTTACTTTCTAAATAATATTTTCTTAAAAACTCCTGATTTTGCCATTTTTGCCACCAGCATTTGACTATTTCAGGGGCAATCTCATCTTCTTAATTCTTTCTTCATTATTAAATCTATCTCCCGTATGTATTGGTTGAAAAACAACCAAAAGAATTTGCACACTGTAGGACACAAGCTAATATAATGTATTCTTTCTTTAAAAGAAGACTAAAAAATTCTGAGTGCCAGTTCTTATTTCTTTAGAATTTTTCCACTGACCAGCCTTGCTTTTCTTGATCTAAGGCAATGTTCTGAGTTACTTATTTCAGAATACCAGTTCCTCTCTTTTATAAAGCTTATTTTGAGGACCACTCTAGTGACTAAAACTACATGCTAGCAGCTAAGTGATAAATACATCCAAGGTCTTACAAGGTGCTATGGATCAAAGAATCTAAAGATTGTTTTAAGTAAATTTTTGTCAGCCAGCTGAGTCAAGAGCCCAACTATAGTTAAATATCGTGGATTTGTAGAAACACTTAAAGCCATATAGTTGTATGGCTTTTTCCAGAGGATTAAGTATAAGAGTAGAGATGGTGAGCAGATGTATCAATCCAGACTTAGGGTTTTGTCAGTGAGTGTGTAAGAGGACTAGGAGATGAGCAAATTGGGGATATTGATGAAAAGGTAGCTGATGGGTTAAATTGTGGAACATGGCCAACTGCTGGGTGTCTCTCAACATCTCTTTTCTTCCATAGAAGAATGGTCATGCTGTGTGAATGGTCATGTAACAAATCTGGCTATTTATTTGAGTACATTCAGTTACTTGCCAACAACGAGGATCCAGTTAACTGGATTTAAGAAGTGATGCATACAACTCTGCAATTGTCCTTAATGTAAGGTATACCCTTCTACCCTTCTGTTTTCTTGCTGGCTGGAATGCAAATAGAATGACTGGAGCTCCAGGAGCCATCCTGGCCCATGAAATAACTTTGTGGGGTTTTTTTCCCCCATGAAATAACTTTGATAATGAAAATCATGTAGACTGGACAACAGGATAGAAAATGCCTAGGTCCTGGGGCACCTGGGTAGCTCAGTTGGTTAACTTAGCGACTCTGGCTTTCACCCAGGTCATGATCTCACAGTTTGTTGGATCAAACCCCACATCAGGCTCTGTACTGGTAGCACAGAGACTGCTTGGGATTCTCTCTCTCTTCCTCTCTCTCTCTCTCCCTCTGTCCCTCCTCAACTTGTGTGCACACATGCTCTCATTCTCTCTCAAAATAAGTAAATAATTGTTTAAAAAAATTTTTAAGTGCCCAGTTCTTAAATCTTAACAAGAGGATTGGTGAGATAACCAGCTTTAATGTTCAAACTCAACACCCATGTAAAGTAGACTTTTTTTTAAGTTAGAAAAAATAAAGAGCTTGAGAAAATCAGCTTAGCCCTTGTTCCATCCTGACTGCAAGGATCACCTAAGCCTGAGAGCAACATTAGAAATCATCTATTCTAGGGACACCTGGGTGGCTCAGTGGGTTAAGCATCCAACTTGATTTCAGTTCAGGTCATGATCTGAGGGTCGTGGGATCGAGCCCCACATCAGGCCCTGTGCTGATTGTAGGGTCTGCTTGAGATTCTCTCTCTCTCTCTCTCTCTCTCTCTCTCCCTTTGCCCCTCTCCCCCACATACTCTTTCTCTCTCTCTAAAATAAAAATGAAAAAAAAATTTTAATCATCTATTCTAGTCAATCTTTTTTCTTTAACAGTTTTGTTGAGATATGTTTCACATACTCTAGAATCCACCCATTTAAAGTATACAACTCAATGGTTTTTAGTATGTTCACAAAACTGCAGCTATCACTATAGTCAGTTTTAGAAAAATTTTGTTACCTCAGAAAGAAACACTGTGGAGTGCCTGACTGGCTCAGTCAGTAGAGTATGGAACTCTTCATCTCGGAGTCATGAGTTCAAGCCCCACAGTGGGTGTAGAGCTTACTTAACTAACTAAATACATACATACATACATACACCCCATACCCTTTAGCTATCCTCCAAGTACCTTGCCCCCCCCCCCGCCCCAACTACTAATCTTTCTGTTTCTATAGATTTCCCTATTCTAGACACTTCATATAAATAGAATCATATTATATGTTATCTTTTATGACTGGCTTCTTCCACTTAGCATGTATTTGAGATTTGTCCATGTTGTAGCATATATCAGTACTACTTTCCTTTTTACGGCTAAATAATACTCCATTGTATGGATATACTATATTTTTAATCCATTCATCAGTTCCTGGATATTTGATTTCCACCTTTGGGCTATTATTAATAATGTTGTTATAAACATCCCATGCAGGGTTTTATATGGCCATATATTTTCATTTCTTTAGGGTATACCTAGGAGTAGAAATGCTAAGTCATGTGGTAACTCCAGGTTTAACATTCTGGGAAGCTGCCAGACCGGTTTCCAAAGTGGCTGAACTATTTCACCTCCTCAGCAGCAGTGTATGAAATATCCAATTTCTCTACATCCTTATCAATATTTATTATTATCTGACATCTTGATTCTAGCCATCCTAGTGGATATGACATGGTATCTTGTGATTTTTGTTTGCATTTTCTTAATGACTAATGATATTGAACATAATTTCACGTGTTTATTTCCATTTGTATATCTTCTTTGAAGAAATGCCTTTCCAGATTCTTTATACATTTTTTTTGACTGAGTTGTCATTTTATTATTGAATTGTGTGAGTTTTTTGCATATTCTAGATACAATTCCCTTATCAGTTATATGACTTGCAATGATTTTCTCCCATCATGTGGCTGTCTTTTCCCTTTCTTTTTTTTTTTAAGTTTATTTATTTTGAGAGAGAGAATGCATGAGTGGAGGGAGGAGCAGAGAGAGAGAGAGAGAGAGAGAGAGAGAGAGAGAGAGAGAGAGAGAATCCTAAGCAGGCTCCATGCTTAGTGCAGACCCTGATGCTGGGCCTGACTGATCTCACAAACGGTGAAGTCATGACCTGAGCCAAAATCAAGAGTCAGACACTTACCTGACTGAGCCACACAGGTGCCCCTCTTCACTTTCTTGTTAGTGTCCTTTGAAGCACAAAAGGTCTTAATCTGATGAAGTTCAACTTACCTATTTTTCCCTTTGTTGTTTGTGTTTTTGGTGTCATAGCTGAAATCCACTGCCAAATCCAAGGTCATGAAGATTTAGACCTGTTTTATTCTAATAGTTATTATAGCTTTAGCTCTTAAATTTAAGCCTGTAATCCATATGGCATTAATTTTTGTATGTTGTGTGAGGTAAGGGCCTAATTTCATCTGTTACATGTGAACATGTGACTATCCAGTCATCCCAGCACAATTTGTTGAAAAGGCTATTCTTTCTCCATTGAATGGTCTTAACACTTTTGTCAAAAGTCAGTTGACTATAGACATGCGGGTTTATTTCTAAACTCTCAATTCTATTCCATTTGTCCATTTGTCTATTCTTATGCCAGTACCAGTGTCCTCATTATTGTTGCTTTGCTGTAAATTTTGAAATTGGGAGGTATATGTGATATTGTGATTTGTAATAAGAAACGTATATTTGGTCATTCCATTTCCAGCACAGAGCTCTTAAAATCCTTGGAATTTCCTAAGTGATAAGAGAAATGGGAACACTTTTTGTTATAGTATTTGATTTTTCCTCGAGTTCCTGAGGTAGCTCCAGATCCATAAAGGTGAAAGGAGTATCTTGTTATTCATAACAAGCTCCTTTCAACCACATCTGAGTTTATATTAATGAGGTGACTTTCGGAAAGCCTCTAAGGATGGGGACTGGTTGCTGGAGAAATCAACCAAGAACAGAGGGTTGGAACTTTCAGTCCACCCCCCACCTCTAGGGAGAGGAGTGAGCGAGAGGTTGAATCAATCACCAATGGCCAATGATTTAATCATTCATGCTTAATTATATAAGCTTAATTATATAATAAAGACTCCAGGGGCTCTTTGTTGGCTCAGTTGGTTAAGTGTCCAACTCTTAGTTTTAGCTCAGGTCATGAACTCACAGTTCATGAGTTCGAGCCCCACATTAGGCTCTGTGTTGACAGTGTAGAGCCTGCTTGGGATTCTCTCTCTCCCCAGTCGCATGCTCTCTCTCTTTCTCTCTCCAAATAAATAAATAAATAAATAAATAAATAAAATTTTAAATATTCCATAAAAACCCAAAAGGGTGGAGTTCTGAGAGCTTTTGGGTCAGTGAGCACATCCATGTGCTGGGATGGTAGCACAACTCAACTCCGTGGGGACAGAAGCTCTTGCACAGAAGTCTCTTCTGGACTTTGCCCTATGTATGTCTTCAGCCAGCTATTTATCTGTATCCTTTATTATCTTCTTTATTATGAATTGGTAATCTAGTAAGTAAACTGCTTTTCTGAGTTCTGTGAGTTGCTCTAGCAAATTAATCACACCCAAGTGTTGGGGTGTGGGAACCTCTGAATTATAGCCAGTTCACCAGAAGCACAGGTACCAACTTCAACTTTCAATTGGTGTCTGAAGGAGGGGGTATAGGGTAGTCTTGTGAGACTAAGTCCTTAACCTGTGGGGTCTGACACTATCTCTGGGTAGGTAGTATCAGAATTGTGTTAAATTGTAGGACACCCAGCTGGTGTCCCAGAATTGCTTGATGTGTGGAAAACCCACATGTCTGGGGTCAGGAGTGTAGTGTGAGAGTAAAGGAGACACACAGCAGGAGGGATGTTTCTTCTTTATGGTGTGCATAGCGTAATGTACCTTTTTGCAGAATACACTGAGGTCCCAGGTAACATCAGAAAGTAGATGAAGCTAGAAGGTCACTGCATTTATTCAGAATTCTTAAATAAAACAAGTTAAAAGGCAATGATGACTTACAAAACACCTCATATGCTAACATGTCCTGGAGGAAGAACTGGTTATTTCCTGGTTAGCACAGTATCCCAGTCCTGGGACAGGAAGTTTGATTCCCCAGCATGAGCATCAGGCTTCTTTTCTTATGGAAATAGATCTAAGTTTAAACCTTAGTCATTCTACTTCCAAGCTGTTTGATCTTGTGCAAGTGACTTACCTGCCCCAACCTCAATTTCCTCATCTATAAATAGGAATAATGCTACACCTACTTCATAAAACGGTTGCAAGGATTCTGAGTGCTAATTTCCTTCTCCTTCCCAGGACCCTCTTTTTTACAACACAACACTATTTATCAAGGATTTAGGGATTGAGAAACAAAGACAAAAACACAGATTAAAAGTTTATAGATGAGAAACTAGATGTGTTTCCTCTGTGGAAGCTGTTTGGATGTCATTAGACTGTAATTGAAGGAGAAGATACTGGAGACTTCACATTTAGTGTGTATCAGAATTTGTGTGGAAGCTGCAACAGCCCAGAAAGTGTATCTAGAATAAAAAGAACGAAGAGTGAGAACCGATCCTGGGCAACACGCATATTTAAGGAGCAGATAGGGGAAGCAGAGTAGGACCCTGAAGGAGGTATAGTTTTTTTCCGGTATGTGTGTGTGTGCACACTATTAAAATGATCTCAGACTTACCTAGTTCAGTGTCTTTTCTCTACATCAGAAGCTCCTTGTGTCTGCTCACCTCCCCCCCACCCCCAACTCTCCACCCTGCACTGGTATCCTAAGGCATGGTTGCAGAAAATGCTCTGTATTTTCTGGGGTAATGAATGAGGGGTCCCACAGTCTTGTGGTCTGGCAATTATCAGCTTAATGCAAGTCCAGGAAGGATCAAGTCCCTCCCTACATCTCTGTGAGAAGAAACAGCCACAGACCCTGGGACAACAGTGTTAGGCATGTTACTATTCAAGTGCAGGTGTATCCGATAGGAGATGAGGGCTCAGCTCTCTCCTGGGCACAGAAATCTCCTAGCACTGGACTCCCTCTCTTCATGGGCAACTCCAGGGATTAGTTTTTAGGTTTCTGAAGGCACCTCTGGAAATCCTCCTCATTGCCATCCTCTCCCAATCTGTTTCCCCCACATTGTCTTTATGCTTTCCCCCAAGTATTCTTGCCTCCCAAACCAAATCAAAACAAAACCTGTTTTCTTCTTTCCCTTTGGTTTGATGGTGACCCAAGCAATTAGGAATTGAAAACTGCTGCCTTTTTCTAAGACATTCTCATCAATCCAGAAAGTACTTTTTGTTCTTCTATTGCAGTAAATAACAGAAAAAATAAGATTCTATATTAAGAAAAACTGAAGAATCATGTCTTGCTACATAACATATTCTCAAATAGTTGATATCATATGCTATATACAGTTTTATATCTGGTTTTATTTATTTAATATTGTAGTATGGAACATTTTTCATGTTAGCAAAATATTTCCTAAGCATCATCTCTAATAGCTGCATAATTGACTATTTCATCATTGTTTTAATACTCTATCCAATTCAATGGTCCTTAGTGCACATGAAACTGACAGTTCTAGGTGCTAGTTGAAAACACAATCTCAATCTCATGCCCTACAACATTTATCAAAGGGAGGTTTATCTAAAGGATATCAGCTTACTCATTTACAGGTACTCTATAATCTCTAGACCAGTACAGGAGGAGGTGCTCGGCCCACATCCTGCTTTGTTTTGATGTTGGGTCATGAGGCCACATGAGAAAAGTTGGAATACTCAACTCAGCAGAAGTGGTCATCTTGTCTACACAAGGATGCTATCAAGGTCATTAGCTATGACATTACCTAATATCTTTTTATGAGAACCCTCTGTGTTCTGTGCAATAAATCTATGTCTGATCTTACTACCAAGAATAATTGGACTTCTGCAGAGTAAGTGGTCTGCTTTTATATCATGAGTGTGTGAATTTTATAACTGATCAGATTTTTCTTTATCCCCAGGCTGCTAGAAAGCTTCTAGGCAAATTTGTGACCTTCTTTTAGCAAGGGTATAGGTGAAATAATATGTATTTTTAGCATCGTTCCTATTTTATGTCCCCATCATTGTTTTTTTCTTTCTTCTACAGAATTCTTGAAATTATCTGTGTTTTATAGAGTACTGCCTGCTGTCTTAAGTTTTTTCTAGAACTAAGTAATAGAGCATAATTGTTCAGGGCCTGGCTCAGGATTTGGAGCCACTTCCTGTCTGTGTGCCCTTGGGCAAGTAAGTTACTTATTTCCTCTGTACCTCAGTTTCTTCCTTTGTATAAAAGGGAATACTGTTACCTGCCTCATAGAGTTTTGATGAGGATTAAATGACAAGATACATGTGAAGGCTCATAGTTAAGTGGTTAAAAGAAGTTTTAAAATAATTAAAAAGAAGTCATTGGAATATTTCTATTGTTTCAGTTTTACTTATATAGGATTTACTCCAATTGGAATGACTGGGCAAAGACCATGGGTGTTTGGGAGGCTGTGTGCTTAATTTTCCCGTCAACTGGCATAGACAATGGGATAAGACAGGATAAGACTCCTGTCTTATCATGCTTTAGCAGTGCTGAGTTCTTTTGAAAATCCTTGCTGACTTGACAGGCAAAAAAAAGGAGTATTATCTTATTGTCATTTCAATCTACATTTTGTTGATAACTAATGAGATTGAACCTTCTGACCCAAACCGCTACATTTATTTTATTAATCACTTCGTTTCTTCTCTCTTTCCATCTTTTGCAATTTTTCTATCAAGGTCCTTGTGTTTTTCCTTGTATCTGTTTAAATAAGATAACAGACTCTATTTTTTCTGTCTCTAGTCATCTGCTGAGAGGAGACAGCCTAATAGAGAAGCTTGAGGAACAGTCATGGGGAATAGAAAAGGGGCAACCAGGAACACATAAATGGGTGCTCAGGTCGGCATGCAGGCCCTGCAGAATGAGCTGCCATCTTATTAACTGAGGATGGATACATAGTTCTAAAAGCAAAACACTCGAAACACAGTTGCTAGATCATTTCCATAATCTAACTCTCTCCTCTTGTTTTTTTAAACAAAATCAATGCCAGAAAAATAAGTTTTTATTTATTTTTTTTTTAATTTTTTTTTCAACGTTTATTTATTTTTGGGACAGAGAGAGACAGAGCATGAACGGGGGAGGGGCAGAGAGAGAGGGAGACACAGAATCGGAAACAGGCTCCAGGCTCTGAGCCATCAGCCCAGAGCCCGACACGGGGGTCGAACTCATGGACCGCGAGAAGTCGGACGCTTAACCGACTGCGCCACCCAGGCGCCCCGAAAAATAAGTTTTTAAAGCATTAGGTTTTTGTTCTTTCGGTTGAGATAAAATTCCTTGAATTACAGAGCAATTTTAAGATCATAATCAAATACTTGTCTGTTGCAAAAACTGTTTGTAGAAGAGCAATTATTTTTGTAGCCATGGAAACACAGCTGATACCATGACTACATAACCAGCTCGCACAAATAATTTTTAGTAAACCAAGTCAAATAAATCGTGTATCTACCAAAATCATTTCATTTTAGAAATGCTTTCTCACATTGCTGGTAGAGGGAAATTAGATGGTTTGGCATTGTGTTACACAACTGGCTCAACTTCTTAGCATCTCTTTTTTGACAATTTTAGCTTTTTCTGTTCTTTTAAAAACTGTTTAATAAGTACAAAGGACATGCCATAATAATCCTCTAATCTCTCCTCTGATTTCTCCAAATAAGGCCCCTGGATATTCCAGCCTATTTTCATGAGGATATTGAGAGATTCAAGGATGCTAAGCCCAGACCATGGCCACATGCTTGACAAAGCTATACAAACTTCATCAACAATTTATCTCACGTGCAACTGCATTCTCTAGGAGATTAAGGAAAACCCAACTGCAAGCTTTTGACGTTCAATTTGGAAAACATGTCAAGTGGATCCCATCCTAACCCATTGTCCTTTTTCTCTACTCCTTCTTTAAAGACAACATGTCTCATGTCCTCCGTGCTACTCTGTGCCAGACCCAGTTCTAAGCATTTTACAACTAATTTACCCTTCTCAACAATCCCAAGAGATCAGTTTTCTATTTTACAGATGAGGAAATGAAGGCACAGAGAAGTTATATACCTTGTCCAAGGACTCACAACTGGTAAATGATGTGCATCAACTGTTATATAGGCTTTTCTAGTAAACCACGTACTCCTCTCTCATTGGACTGGAAACCGGGATTGTCCACAAAACTTAAAACTTTGTTTTAAGCCTTAAGCAATAAAGAATGAGTCCAGTGAAACATTGTAAGCAGAAAGAGTTAGGGGTCCCCAGAAAAGAAAGACAAGACATAGCTTTAGTGACATCAGAGAAGTCACTGTAGGCAGCTATTTTCTGTGATCTATGTATGACCCGCTAATCTGAGCTCACTTCTTGCAGAATTTCCTAGGATGCGGCAGAATTACAAAGAAATGCAAAAACCATAGTAATTAAGGATTTTAAGGGAACAAAGGGAATGCAAACACTAACATTCTCTACCAGTCCAGGAAATAAACTAACCTGTTCAGAGACAATAAATAAATGTTAGAACTCCCAGTGCTATTCCAAAAGTAAGCAAGGCCCTGCAGTCCTTCTCTGAGATAACAAGCCCAAGACCCCATGGAGTTTATACCAGTTCTAGGAACATGACCATATAGCCCCTCCCCCTGCTTTATTATAATGTTAAAGTCTACCCTAAGAGGAGCACAAGCTTCATGAACATAATATAGGATGTTTTCTAAGTACCTGCATAACCTTATTTATGCCTGCCTTTATATGTGATAATAAAGCTCCCCTTTCTGAATATTCATCCTAACCCTAAATAAAAGAACCTACTCACCCATGCTCCAGGAGTCATGCTTTGGAAGTTATTTCTCTCCTCCTCATTGCCCCCCCGCCCCCCCCATCTCCTTATGTGTTGCAAATAAAGTTTCCTTTGTGTGATGACTGCACCTAGGTTAGTCTTTTTTTTTTCTTTACATTTATTTATTTTTGAGAGACAGAGACCGAGCACAAGTTAGGGAGGGGCAGAGAGAGGAGACACAGAATCCAAAGCAGGCTCCAGGCTCTGAGCTGTCAGCACAGAGCCCGACACGGGGCTCGAACTCACAAACCGTGAGATCATGACCTGAGTTGAAGTCGGACCTTAACCGACTGAGCCACCCAGGCACCCCTGGGTTAGTCTTTATCTATGACTCATCAACGAGTAAACGCACGCATGCACGCACGTTAGTTCAGATACAACATCGTTGATGATTTTTGTTCATGTTGCCAAACACCACTCCTGAAGCAATTGGCACAACTGGAAATTGAGATGGACCGGTGACACAGCTGGTACACACAACAGGAGATGTCAGGAGCATGAGGGGAGGGCTTTGCAGACTATGGGAGCATATAACGAAGCCACACATGCACGACCAACATGGAGGACATGTTGAGGGATATGTACAGGAGGAGGGGTGGGGATGGAGGGCATGACTCATGGCACAATGCATCCAATTAATTTTTAAAAACCATTTTTTTCACTTCAAGGCCAGAAATTCTATCATTCATCCTCAAGATTAAAATAAAGAAATCCTAAACACTTTCAATTGTTGCCCTGAATGCAACAGGTAGAATCTTGATGAGATAAATGCATAAGGTTGGCTCCATCTCCTATGTGGCTAAGGCAAGAAGCTCTGATGCCTGCAGGATCCATCTTACTCCATGGAAAGCATTCTTCATGGTAATAGCCTTCCTGCACCCTTCAAATGTGACTGGGAATAGACACGGGTAGAGGAGCCCTCAAAGCCATGTGTTTCTATAAGACCGAGGGTATGGGCTACGAAGAAGCCAATTGAGAAGAGGATGGCTGTACTAAGTGAGCAGATGAAGGAGGCTGATAGATCATCTTCTGAATATGAAAAAGAAATTGAGGAGCTGAAGGAACTGCTACCTGAAATTAGAGAGAAGATAGAAGATGCGAAGGAGTCCCAGCGTAGTGGGAATGGAGCTGAATTGGCTCTGAAAGCAACTCTGGTGGAGAGCTCTACTTCAGGTTTCACTCCTAGTGGAGGAGGCACTTCAGTCTCCATGGTGGCCAGTAGAAAGCCAACAGATGGTGCTTCCTCATCTAACTGTGTGACTGATATTTCCCACCTTGTCAGAAAGAAGAGGAAACCAGAGGAAGAGAGTCCCCGAAAAGATGATGCAAAGAAAGCCAAACAAGAGCTGGAGGTGAATGGAGGCAGTGGGGATGCCGTCTCCAGTGGAAATGAAGTTTCAGAAAACATGGAGGAGGAGGCTGAGAATCAGGCTGAAAGCCAGGCAGCAGTGGAGGGGACCGTGGAGGCCGGAGCAACAGTTGAAAGCACTGCATGTTAAGAGAGGGCACAGAGCCTTCCTCCTGAGGGAAAGTGTTTTTGTATATAATGTATTTTTTCACTTTGGGGGGATTCTTTTTGTATAACTTCAATAAAGATTGTAAGCAAAAAAAAAAAAAAAAAAAAATGTTCTCTCCCTAGGGGAGAACAAGGAAACTAGGCAGAGGAAATTCAATTCACCACGAGGGTCAGGCCACATGACCCTAAA